>NC_056749.1:477164441-477306941 GCF_019279795.1 Protopterus annectens | reverse complement strand
GTGGGGTCCTAGGAGTTTTTCCAGTTATTTATTGTCTGTAATCACCATCCAGCTGTTGGTCAAGATCTTTCTGATTGTTTTATAATCTCCTGTAAAAGTACGTGTCATGCTTCTTTTTTGTTTTGTCCTCCTGTGGATCCCGGTGCTGATTTCTATTTAGCCTTAGGAGTCTTTCAGAGAGATCCCTCAAAATGGGGTCCACTGCCTCTTTTAACATTCTGATGGGGTTCAGGATAGAATTCAGTAAGCTATTGCTACACCCACTAGCCAGGAAGTCTTGGTGTAGAATAATTAGATTTGTGATGAAATCTCTAAGCTCTTTGGAGACATGTGCAATTCTCATCCAATGAGATTTTATAACATTTCTCTTTGTGATCCGGGGATGCATACTTTTACAGTGCAGCAGCATATTAAGCCTAGCTGGTTTCCTGACAGGTTATTGTAAAGACATTTGTTTTCGGTGTCCTTATCTATGCTGATGTCTAAAAAGCTGACTGAGGACTTGCTGGGAGAGGTTGTGAATCTTAGGAAGGTACTGATATGATTGTAAAAGTCATTCAGTGTGGTTTCATCCCCCTCCCAGATGACAAAGATGCCATCAATGAAATGAAGATAGCATTTCATCGATGAAAATATGGGCTTTGGTACACTGTATCCACCTCCTCCCATTTTCTAAGAACCACATTGGTCAGGCATGGGACTACGGCCATCCCCATAACTATTCCAGCAGTCTGCTTATAAAATTTGTTGTTAAACTTGAAGTAGCTGTTCCTAAGGGCTAGATCCAATAAATTTCCTAAAACTTCTGTACCTCTTGGTAATACTTTCCTGTCCTTCCTATGTGCCTCTGCTACGCTTCAATACAGTAGTTTTGTGAAAGCACAGTATAAAGTGCTTCCACATCTACTGTGACCAGGATTGTGGAACTATTGACTGGAATATCTCTAATTTTACCCAGAAAATCCAGAGTCTAAAATAAAAGATTTGACAGCTTCTGCCACTGGTTTTACCTGGGCATCAAGATTGATGGATTTTGTCTCAGTTATAGAACCACCACTTTCCACAACCGGTCTGTAGGAAGGATCAGATATATTTTTATGTGGTTTTGGGATCCCAGAGAAACTTGATATTTTGGGTGGGGGTGACCAAAAAGTCAAAAAATCTTGGCATCTATTAATTCATCCTCATGTGGCATTCTTAGTTGCACCCTCAAAATCTGTTATTGTCAAGTATGGCCTCAATCTTGCAATTATAAGTGGCTGTATCTGTGACTAGGATGACTTTCCCCTTATCAACCTTCCTGATTCTGCTAGTCTTATCTTTCTTCATATTTTTGTGGATATCAGCCTTGCATTTCCTCTCATATGCACTTGTCATTTGTATCAGTGTTGCTTCCATCCTTATTTTTGTAATTAAAAAATATATTAAGATTCAATGTACTCACATGCAGATTAATGTCCATCACAGTTTCCACCAATTTACTTCCATTAAAAGGTATAAAAGTCAGACCCTTATCTAAGATTGTTTGCTCTAGATGAGTCAATGGTTTTGTTGTGTGGTTCCAGACCTTAGTCCTATTTTGTTGTTGGTTCTGGTGGATCCCTTTTGTTGTGCTGATTTCTCCAAATCCCTCAGCTCCCTGACCCCTTTCCAGAATTTGTTCCTCTGTTGTTGGTGCCCTTATGGAAACTACTGAGTCAGGGTGAAAGGTTGCTCCACTGTCTACCTCCCTATTGGGGTCTGGTGGTTCCAGTTGGTGGGTGTCTCCCTCCGTGGTGTTATCCATTTGTCCTGTTGGCTCATGCTGGTGTTGGCTACACCTAAGTCAGATCCAGGCTCCTGATGCCCCTAGTGAAAATCATGCCTGTTGTCCTCTTCCAAATATCTCTGGTCAGCAATAAGTGTAGCTAGGCTCTGTTGTCTTCCAACCTCATGCCTAGAGTGATGATAAGGTTTGCCATGCTTCCAGTGCCCAGCAAAATGTTTCCTGCTATTATGCCTAGATGGATATCTCCTTCTGCTGGTTGAAGTATAATAGTTTTGTGTTTCTTGCTTGTCCCTTAAGTCGCCCTTGATTTTTCCATTTTCTTCTCCTTAACTTTGTTTTCAAAGTCTGGAAGGGGAGTCAGGGTTGTCCTTGCATACATTCTCCAGGTTTAGTATCTTGTTGATAGTCACATCCTGTTGAATTTTGTTATGCTTGCGGATCCCACCTAGTTTCAGACTAGCATCCTTTAAAGCTGTGTCCCACTCCCTGATTAAGTCCTCCTCCAAGTTGATCCAAATTGGTTTCTTGAACAGCATTAGTCCACTAGGAATCAGTTCTTTTTCAATAATGCTCCTGAGGTAAATTTCTTCCTAGTATAGTCCTTTCAGTCTGTTTAATCGTTTCTAGAGGAGAAAAAAGTTGTCTATATGACTGTGTTGGATGTTTTCTGTTGGTGAGCCATCTGTATGGTCCTCATGCTTGGTGTGCTGTGTTAGGCTTACCCAGGTAGCTGTCTTCAGAAGGTTTTTAAGTCTTGAGTTATCTGCTTCCATATTGCTGGTGGCCTTCTTAAAGTGATTCTCTCAATTGGATAACTCCTTGGGAGTACTGAAGATGAGAGTGAATGGGGATATGAAGATAGGCATCCATTATGTCTAGAGAGACCAGAAAAGCCTGAGAAAGCAAGACAGTAAAGAGAAACTGGAGTGAAGCATTCAGAAATAATTAATCTTTACAAGGTATTGAGAAAGGAGAGGTCGAAGAAATATCCAGGAGTAAATCCTGTTCCTTACTGGGATACAGTAACAAGACAGATGGTTCTCTGAGCCTATTGATCCTACAGGACCACAGAAAAGTGAGGAAGTTGGTCTGCAGGAGGTTTCGGGAGACCTGAGAAGAAGGAAGGGATTTTTCACACCATAAAATAACCATGATGGATGACAGAAAGTACCCGAGTCTGAGTTAATCTGTTACCAGACAGTAAGATACAGGAGAACCTGGCCAAGGGGAAACAGAGAAAATATGTCATATGGAGACAGATTTTATCCTGAAAAGGGGGCTTTTGATTCTTAGAAGTTTGGGTGGGCTTATCAGAAAGCATGCACTTAAAAACCCTTTTTCCTTTAAAAGGCTTACAAGGTTGCCTATGAACAAAAGCAGATTTAGAAGGATAATTTCTCTGAAATTTGGAGATAGGAGAAACAGAAATTTGTTTAAGTTCCTGCATAACTTTACCTCTGTAAAGTCTTAAGCAGGTTAGCAGTAGGAGTACCAACGATTAGGTTGTCCAAAGCAGCATCTAGGAGCTTGGCCTTAATATCATCAGGTATGGCATGGAGGGAAAGCCAAGAGTATCTTCTCATAACTGAGCCTGAGGCAACAGCTCTAGAAGACGTAGCAGCTGCATTATAACTACATTTGAAAGAGTGACGGGCTACCTGCAAAGTGGAAACTCAATGTAGAAAAGGCAGTAGTATTGCTTTCAAAGTTAGGAAGGTCTGTCAAGACTCCCTAAGTTGAGACAAAAGAGCCAGAACATACCTGGTCGTATGGGGTCTGATAATTTATGGCCATAAAGGCCAAAGTAGCAGAAGTATAAACTTTTTTTCACCAGCCTCTCCATAGCCCGACTGTCTGAGAAAAAGATGAAAGTTTGGATGGCTTGTAAACAGAAACAGAGACCACATCAGTGTCTGAAGAAGGACACTTGTAAAAGTACTTAAAGGCCTCAGGTACCTTATAAGAGTAATCAGACTTTTTTGGGGCCAGGGGTTGGGAATCAGGAGTCAAAAAAGCATCTGCAAATGTATCCAGGAAAGCAGCCAAAACAGGGTAAACAGCAGAAGGTTTGGGAGGTTCTATTTGCAAAAGCTCATAATACCTCTTGTGGATGTCAGAATCCAGGAAGCATTCCCAATTAAAATGTTTAATCATGCAAAACAAAATGTCCCCAAAGGACAACTTCCCAAAGGGAGAATGAGAACTCAAGGAATCCTATTCCTCTGATCACAGTCTAAGGGTGAAGGGATTTGTGAGGAATAGACCAAGGATTTATCCCCTGAATCCAACTCTTCATCCAAGGAATTACATTCCCCAGTTACTCTGGCTGGAGTAGAAGACCAAGAAGAAGCAGTTAGAGATAATCACTTAGGGGGCTTCAAGGCCATCAGGACTCTGAACAAACTCTAGTCTTGTCATTCTTTCTAAGGATCTTCAGCAATGGGAGGAATGCCTAGACTCTTTAAGGCTCCCTGGAACCTTAGGCTCTTCAGAAATGATCATTCATAGCTCCTCCTCAATGTCTGCAGCAGATGTTTTCGCAGCCTCAGAGGAAGTGTGAGAAGCTGGTTCCCTGCCAGCCTCTAACAGGGTTGTGGCAGAGGGAATTGGCTTCGACACCACACATTCTTCCAAGGCTTTGTCCACCTGGACAGAGATGTCCAGTGAAGACTGAAGAGCAGCAGATTTAGACCAAGACTTGTTAGTCTTCTTTTTGAGAGATGGCTGTACCTCTGACTGGGCAGATTTGGCCATGATACTTTGTATCAAAAGCTTGAGATGTTGGTTCTCAAGTTAGATGGACAATGAAGACAGACAGTAATTTCCATATCACACCAATGGCCTACTAGTCTTCTGATAAACGAGCCACCATTATTTTTTTATTTTTTATTATACATTTGTTAACCAGGAAAGCACACTGAAGACAACTGTCCTTTTCAGGAGCAACCAGGGAACACCATCTAGTTAAGTGACGTGCCCACAGTGACAAGTAGATAAATGGAGGTGAAAGGAATCCAACCCTGCACCATGGGATACAGTAAGCAGCTTGTTAACAGCTTACACCATTAATTCTCAACACTAACTGCCATAGATAACTGGGTCATCAACGGAATGATGTTTTAAAGATCATTATGACTACATCAAGTAAATATAATAACAAATGCTAATAAAAATAATATATACATTAAAAACGCTTTAAACTGTTCATAATGTCCCAGGTTAAGACAGAGGAAATAGATTTTAAAAAGTACATACCATTTGATCCGGGTGGTCCAGGTAGACCTGGAAGTCCTGGGAATCCAATACTTCCAGGAATTCCAGGTAATCCAGTTGCTAGAATTCCATCATCTCCCACATCTCCTTTGGAACCAGGGATGCCTTGTGGTCCTTGTTGTCCAGTGGGTCCTAAAAGAAAAAAAAAAAGTTATAAGTTGAACATCTTCACTATAACCAAACCAATATGAATACACCAGATTTAGACTAATGAGTATAATGTCCTATTCTATCCAAAGGCATACACCTTTAAAGCACACATGCAGTGGGATTCCTGACCAGATGAAACATTCAGAAGAAATTCACCAGGGTCTACTCAAGCTCTATATACCTTTCCCTATACAAGCATATTCTGACCAGTTCATCCATATTTTTTTTCTTAACCAGTCAGTATTCATGAATTATGACAAAGGGAAAGAAACATCTTTTGCCAGTTTTATTTTGTTCACTGAAGGCAATTACTACTTTGTTTTTGGCATACAGAATTTCACTAAATGCTCTTGTGGTTTACTTTTTGACAAGACATCAGTAGATAATTCTTTACAACTGGTAGTAGTTTCTTTCTGTAACACATGGCCTGCCTCAATCAAAAGACAGCATGAATTTTAAACAAAAGCTCCAAGATCAGAAAAAGAAAAGTAAGAGCTCTTTTATGACTGGAACTATCTCCTAAAGTCTAGAAGGTTTGCTTCAGTCATTAGGTAGCAGTAGTCTAAAGCTAAAGTCTCATCACCATATGAAAAGACCCCCTCACACTCAACAAGAGCTTTAAGACATTTCTTTATCTACATTTGGGAAATGATCATGCTACCAAATCAAACAGTAATGATTACTGTCAATCAGGCATGGTAAGAAGCACAAACTCTTTTGACACTCATAATAAATACTAAGCTTCAATAGCACTATTTTATTCATTTTATTTACTTATTTACATTTGTTTACTGGGATGATCCAACTGGGCAGAGCCCCTTTTCAGCAGAGGCCAGTGGAGAAAAGCTACACATGAATTTACACAAAACACTACGTTTTAACAATACAATTTTCAAACAGTTGCACAACAGAAGTAAGCAGAAAATTCTAAAATTTATAAATACACATCAGCAACATACATTAAGCAAATATTTAACAATAACAATATGAGTATACCTTATATAACGAATTAAGATAAATTTTAGATTATAAGCAGAACAACATGTGTAGAAGCATAAATATGAAATAGCCAGATGAGACAATGAAGTAATGAGAGAAAGAGATCAGAGAATATCAGTTGGGAGTAAAAATTAAGCTAGAAGAAATAGCATTTTAGTGGGCCTTTATCTCCCTTCTGAAACTGTACCAGACAGTATTAGTGAATGCGTTAGAAACTGTCCTGTACTAGTACTTATCTGTAAGGAATAATGGCAGACTGATCTGCTTTTCATTCTGATATGACTTAATTTTCAGAATTTTATCAGCTGAACTTTTATAAAGTCCTCTGCAGTGGGTGGCTCACTTCCTTTGCCCCTCTTGAGTGGCTACTCCAAGGATCACAAGCTTTTTTTGAAAAAGGAGAGTATGTTTCCTTTAGTCCATGAATGTGTAACCTTATCTATTTGCCATCTGTCCTTGAACCCCATCTAAATGTGTTTCTAAAGGCAAGAAATGATATGGACTACGTGGAAATAAAATTATACTGTTATAGTTTGAGAAATTCTTTAATGCGGCTTGAAGAAGAAGCTAGAATAACTATATACTACAGACAGTGGTAAAAGCAAAAAATAACCACTTCAGACAACAGTCAACTTGTACACTGAATACATGTGAGGATCCATCAGCACTGGGAGGAAAACCTGTGTAGAATCCTAAGGGGTTTCCTAAAAGTATCACAGAATGTTAATAAGAACCTGAAAGCATAAAGAGAGATTCAGGGCAAGATGCAAGGAAGAATTGCCCTTCTTGTAATATACAAATGTAACAGTTACTAAATCAGTAGCTAGGAGTAGGGCAGAAAATACTATTGCTTTTAGGTAGAAGTCAATGCATTGTTGTTCTGTATGTGGAATGTACGGTTTTGCTGAATTAATGTAGCCTGGAGCTATGCTATGTTATCTTCAAGTTCATGAAAATTAAAAAATGCAACACTTAACTTCCAAGTCAACTGTTTTTTTTTTTGTTTTTGTTTTTGGCAACTCAAAGCCATTTCCTAGTACCTAGAGTGAAAGTTCAAACTATAGTGCTTGGTGAAGATAGTACATTTGTGTAAGTAAACTTACCATAACAGTAGATGCTCGAATGATCACTACTGCAGTAGCCTTAGCTATATGGGATTATATCCTGCTTAGAATATAATACCTGGTCATCTTCCAAAGATTCAGGGCACCTTCCATGCATCCAAACCATTAGTCAGCTTGAGCTGAGCTGATAAAAAAAGGCAGGATTGGGCACCAAGCCCATCAGAGCTTTCATGCCAACAGAGAGAGGGAGGCTGAACCCTGAAAGGATAGAAGTACAATGTTAAAAACAACAAATACTAAATGTCCACAACCTTGAAAAAACAACACACTAAAAAAACAACTGGGGTTGGAGGGAGGAAGCGACTACAGCAGCAGTGATCATCTGAACACCTACTGTAAGTTTACTTATACAACTGTGTTCAGCATTTTGATCACTACTGCAGTAGCATTAACTACAAGGGTAGCTTACCCTAGCTTACTACATTTTGGAGGTCTACGGAGAAAGGTTCAGGATCCCCCGGGCAATGGTCCTTGCAAAGCTTTATCTGGACCAGGGGGAGGAATCAAGCTTGTAATACCATGTAAACATATGTACAGAGGACCATATTGCTGCTTTTAGAATACTTCTAGAATCCTACCCTTTCCAAAAAGTCATAGATGAAGTCAAGGCCCCAGTAGAGTGAGCAATGATCCTGCCTGGAATAGTTTTGTTTTGGTGAGTATAACAAAAGGCAATAGCCTTATACAACTATTCAGAAATAAATAAAACAACAGGCTACTGACCAAAATCCCCAAAAAACTTTAATGAACTGTAATGCCTCGGCTAACAAGCCTTCAGTTCATTAGAGTTCATTAAAGCTTTTTGGGAGTTTGGTCAGTAGCCTGTTGTTTTTATTTATTAATTTGTCTTTTGTCAGTTATATTTTTTGACCATTCAGAAATAGTCTGTTTTGACACAGGTTGCCCCTTCTTACCTTCCCAAGAAATGAACATTTGATCCAAAGATCTGAAAGACTTACTTCTGTCAAGATAGCACTTGTCTGTGGACATCCAAGTTATGGAGTATCCCTTTCACCCTCATTTTTAGGTTAAGTAAGGATAACAGGAAGATGGATAATTTGTCTTAAAGTAAACTTTCATACCACTTTAGGCATAAAAGGATTCGTTCTCAAAGAAACCCTGTCTCTGTAGAAAAGGATATAGAGTTCACTCACTATAAAGGTTTCTAACAAGATATCCTTCTTGCAGAGATTACAGCAATCAGTAAAACTGTTTTCTATGTCAGGAACCTTAAGTCAGCTGGGTTAGCTGGTTCAAATGCAGCGTGTGTTAGCTTCTTTAACACAAAATTAAGATCCCAAGGAGAGGCCACCGGTTTTCTTCGAGGCCTCCTATGCAAAACTCCTTTCAAAAACATGTTGATGTAAGAATGCATTAAAAGAGGAGGATCCATGGGCAGACATACTGAAATGTCCGGAAACCTAACCTTGATGGAATAATAAAAAGGCCATAGGCTAGTAACTCAAACAAATACAGTAAAACCAAAGAACAACTAGCCCTGAAACAGTGCTGATTATGTTGTGGGCACCAACTAGAAAAATGTTTCCATTTGTTAATATAGGATTTTCAACTAGTAGGCTTTCTTGCCTCCATTAGTACTTGCTGTATGTCCTCAGTAAAAAGGTGCATAATGGGAATTAAGATCCTATCTTCCAGACAGGATGAAGCTGATCATGGTCGGGTATATCAAACATCCCTGATCTTTTATGAGAAATCCATTCTGTAAAAGAGCTTGTGGTAATTGCTCCTGCATATTTACAAAATAAGGGAAAACCACCATTGCTTGGGCCAAAAGGGCATCACCACAATGAATTTGGGGGATTCCTCTTAAATCTACAGAAGTACCCTGGATATTAGTGGAAAGGGTGAGAAAGCATACAGGAACATTTCTGTAGAAGGAAAAGAAAAGCATCTGTCTTCCAGGCCATCTTGCATGGAGTCCTAGAGTAGAATCTTGCCATCTGATTCTTCAGAGAGGCAGCAAATAGGTCTACATGAGGAACTACCAACAGATGGATAAAATCTTGGAATGCCCCCTGATCAAGTTTCCATTCATAAGGGTCTGCCCTTGCCCTGCTCACTTTTCTGCCACACAAGTTTGCTCTGACAGAATGTATGATACCTCTGGAGTGAGATAGCTGTGAAGCTATATCTTAAGCTAATATTTCTTGTCTGAAAGAGGATATGACCCAGATCCCCCTTGCTTGTTAATCTTCCTCATAACTGTGGTATTATACGTAACAACATGAAGAGGTCCGTGGGAAAAAGATGACTTAGAGAGCTGAGTGCCTTGATCAGGGCAAGCATCTCTTTTACATTTATGTGCTTGCATCTGCCCTTGGTGTCCCACAAACATTACACTTGTATCCGTCCTGAAACTGCTCCCCAAGCAATGTATGAGGCATCTACAGAAATGTTCCTGTATGCGACTACTTTCTGGATTTAAGTATCTTTGCTTTTTTTTTTCACTAGGAATAGCTTCTGTAGCTTACCCTGAACTAGCTTGAACTGTTTTTTAACTGTTTGCTGCATTATTTTAAAATCTGCACTTAAAGTTACATTTTAGTCGAATTTGATCAAATGTTTGTTTGTTTGTTTAATTTAACTGTGGAGGCTGCCCACTAAAGTGTGCTAGCCTGTGTAACTAATTTATCACTGTTTCTGCATTTTCTCTGTGTTTCTACCAAAAAAACAAAAAAAACAAAAAAAAATCCTTGTTTTCCCGCCTCTCCTCCACTAGTTTAGGCCAGTTTACAGGCATTGCTGTATTCTGGACTGTGGTGTAGTTCCTGTGTTGTCCATTACCTTACTTGGATAGAAGGAAGTTTCTTTGCTCACCAGTGGGAGTGGGGAGCATTGAGCAGCCTACCTGTCCCTGTAGGAAGTGACCTCAGCACAAGAAGTTGTAGTAATTGGTTGTTTTGGACCATTTCTAGCTCTTTTGTAGTTCACTGTTTAAAATCCGCGTTTGCACGGCTTTGCGTGGTTGTGCGCATAGCGCAGCGCCAGTTAAACTTCTTCTAGCTCTGCCAGGTCTGCTCTTCAAATTTTCCCTTAAGGAAGCTCTACTCTTAGTATAATCAGACTACTCACTATATTATAAGCCTAGCACTTGTTCTCAATACTTCTCTACTAAGTAAGCACTCTCGTACTAAGTAAAGCACTACATCTACCTACCACCCCTGTGAATATCCACTTCCCTTAAAGGTACAGCACTCCCTTATACTGTTCTAGCATGTCGAGTGGTAGATTACTGGCATAGTCTCCAATTCAGCTGGTCAATCTGGGTATCTTGAGACAATGCTACAATTGTCTCATGTACACAGACAACCCTCTCCTCCTCCCAACAAACACAAATACATGTGAGAGATGCAACTATATAGCTAAACTGGAGGCTGAACTCTCTCAACTCAAGGCTCGCATGACCAGACAGGAGGAGATGGCAACCACACACACAACAATCCCAGTCCCACATAGACCTACCACAACTGCAACCCAAACACATAAAAACACAAAGACATACTCGGAGGCTCTAATAAAAAACTTACCAAAACAACAGAGGCTCCCAAAGCAGACATCCAAAAATCCACCACCTCAAAACAAAACACATGCAACACATACTTCAATAAATCAGTGTGTCAACCAATCACAGCCCTTAAGACCAAACACCTTGCCTGATACACTAGTAATAGGTGACTCAATAGTCAGACACACTGATGTCCAGCTAACCAGGCTGAACAAGGAGAAGGTGACTGTGAGCTGTCTATCGGGAGCTAGGATCCACCACATAACACATGCACTCAAGTCACTCCAAAGCAAGTACAAATATGACTCCGTCATTGTCCATGCTGGTGTGAATGACCTGAGACGTACCTCCCTGGACTACATGAAAAGAGACATGGAGGAGCTCTCCGATTATGTAGCCCAGGCTGGTATGACCCTGACCCTGAGTAGCATCTTGCCCTCACCAAGAATGATACCACAATACAAAGACAAGATGATCAGCTTTAACAATTGGCTCAAGTACTGGTGTCATTCTAAGGGGATCCAATGTCTGTCTGCCTGGGATGACATGTTGGACAAGCCACGCTGCTTCGCAAGGGATGGCTTACACCTGTCACCACTGGGCTTCCAGATATTGGCTAAGGCTCTTGCCACCCCATAGTGCCTTTTTAGGCAAGGCTCAAAAGACAAACCCACCTCCTTAGAAAACAAAAATGGAAAAAATCTAAGGGTAATGCTGCTCAATGCCAGAAGTCTAAATCTCAAGATGCAGGTACTTGATGCACTCCTCAGCATGGAGAACATCAACGTCTGTGCAGTAACTGAAACCTGGTTCAAGGCTCCTGAGAGCACCCCAGTGCTACCAGGCTATACCTCATATCATGCTTTTCGCCCCAAAACCGGGCGAACCACAAAGGAGGGGAGTGTCCATATTCATCAAGGACACCCACACCTCCAGGTTAGTAGCAACACATGAAGCATCAGAGACCATACAGGTGCAACTAACCATAGGCAAAACTGCTATACAACTGGTAGCATGTTACAGACCACCCTCCCAATCTCAAGAACACCACTCAGCCTTCCTGAAGACATTGGAGGATATGAATGTATCACAAAATACCATCATACTGGGAGACTTCAACTACCCAAACATAGATTGGGTACATTATTCTAGCCCTAATACCCTAGCCCAAAGGTTCCTGGAATTCATAAATTCAAATGCACTGGAACAACTAGTCACCTCTCCCACTAGGGAGATAATATACTAGACCTGATCATCACAAACATGGGGACAAAATGCTCCACACTGGAAGTATACCCCTCACTAGTGAGATCTGACCACAAACTAATCACCCTGGATATACATATCCCACCTCCACCCCAGCACAAAAGACCACAGTGAAAAACATCTCAAAAGCAGACTTCACTTTTCTTAAGACTGAGATGGTATCCTTTAAGCCCACTGTGCCAGTGGATACCACATCCCACAATGCCGAATCCTTCACAAATGCTTTCTATGGACATCTCCAAGAATGCATGGATCATGCAATCCCAAACAAATCCAAGTCCCTCTCCACCAAAGGTAAGCGTCCTGTCTGGTGGACCTCAGCCATAAACAAATTGTATAACAAAAGAAGGAAGCTACTGCATGTCAGAGCAAAATCCCATGAAGGGAAGACATCTCTGATCAACATTAGCAGAAAACTACGTTCTCTCATAAAAACATCCAAGGCCAACTTTGAGAGAAAAATCGCTAAGGACACTAAAGATAACTACAAAGCCTTCTTCAGCTATGTTAGAAACCTGGGCAAAAACCCTCAGATATGCTCAGAGTTGGTTCACAACAACAAAAAATACACTGAACCCACAGATATTGCCAACATTCTGGCTGACAGGTTCAGTGCAAATTTCTCCCCTCCTTCACCCCCAAAAGAAGAAATACTTATCCCAGCTGAATGTAATCTCTCTGTCATCTCAGATGTCCAAGTGAGAACCACCTAAACAAAGCAAAAACACAGCATCAATGGGACCTGATGGTATCCCGGGTTGCGTGTTACGTGAACTCAAGAGGAGCTAAACCCACACATAAAATGCTATTTAACCTTAGCCTTACTTTGGGATATGTACCTGAACACTGGCGTACAGCAACAGTGGTCCCACTCCACAAGGGGAGTGCCTCTACAGACCCTGGAAACTACCGCCCCATAAGCTTAACCAGCCTGGTCTGCAAAGCTATGGAAAGAATCATTATGGAACTCATAAACAGAGACATAGGGGACCTACAGACACTTGACCCCACCCAGTTCGGCTTTGTAAAGGGCAGATCCTGCCTTTTAAACCTGGTTGACTTTTTCGAAACAGTCACTAGAGCCATTGATGAGGGCAAAGCAGTCCATACAGCATACCTGGACTTGGCTAAGGCCTCCGACACAATACCCCACTCAGGCATCATAGATAAGCACAACAGCTTAAAAGTAAACCCTTATGTCACTAGATGGGTTTCAAACTGGCTAAAGGACAGAACCCATAAAGTTAAAATCGCTGGAGCAATGTCAGACTCAAAGCCAGTCACAAGTGGTGTCCCACAGGGATCTGTCCTGGGACCCCTCTTGTTCGGCATTTATTTCTCAGATGTTAAAGCAAACATGGGAGGGCTGTGGCTGACAAAGTTCGCAGATGACTGCAAACTAGGTGCCATAGTCGATACACCAGCAGACACACACATCCTACAAAAAGGCCTCACAGAAACGGACAACTGGTGCTGGAGTCACAGCCTTAAACTAAATGCCAAAAAATGTATAGTCATCCCCTTTGGGAAAAACAAAGTACCCACAAATGATCACATAGACAGCAACCCACTGAGTACGGAAAAAGTAATCAGAGACCTAGGGACCCTAGTCGACAGCGACCTCTCATTTGACACCCACGTTGCCAAAGTGGTTAGAAAAACATTCTACCTTGCACACCTCATCATGAAGGGATTCACATCCAGATCCAAGGATGTCATTGTACCCCTATATTCCTCCCTCATCAGACCCATGATTGAGTACAATGCCCCATTTGGTATGTACCTCACCCGGCATTTACAACAGCTGGAGAGACCACAAAAGTACCTCACCAAGAGGATCAAGGGTCTCCAACATATGTCTTATTCTGCCAGACTAAAGAAACTTCAGCTCTATTCAGTAGCATAACGCCTGCTCAGAGGTGATCTCTGCCTGACGTAGAACGCCATGTCCAATCAGGATCTGATGGACATGCTCCACCTCAAAAAAACCAAATCCATCAGGACCACGAGAGCTAAAGACTTAAACCTCGGCACAAGTATGAATGGGACATACTGGAGGGATAGATTCATAACCCAGAGGCTTCCCATGCTTTGGAACAAGATCCCAGTTCATATTAGGCAGAGCCCCTCACTGACTCTCTTCAAGAGAAATCTTGATGAGTGGATGGGAGATCGTAAGTTTACCCCAGGGGTCACATCTGTGTCACTGCTAGACAGGGGCACAGTAAACTAATTCTATTATATAAGGGGACCTTCATTGTGTCACTACTAGACAGAGGCACAGTATTCTAAATTTATTCTGTACATTTTTGTACCATTTCATGGGGTGGCAAAAGCCACATCACTATGGCTAGGCTTACAAATGCCCCAGGGCAGATAGCCTAGTACTATACTATGAAACTATGAAACTATGAAACTATCTGTAGTGACTGACTGCTGTGGAATAGGTGGGAAAAGGACACACACAGATTTAGGGATATTCGCTGTCTCCACCGAGTGCCTTCTCTTCTGACAAACCCCAGCTTTGGGATTTGGGAAGACAAAGGATGCTGGTGCTTCGACCAAAGGTACTTCAGATACCATTATATCCTTCTCATGTGGAGCCTTTCCAGGGGTATCATGAGAATCACAGATGCCATGAAACCCAAAATCCTGATGCATTCCCTCACACAGTCAAAAATCTAAGTGAAAACCTTAGAAATAGATATAGTTAATCTATTTTTCCAGTGGACGAAAAGCTCTTTGAACTGAGGTCTCTAGCTGACCTCACAGGAAAACAATCCTGTAAGATGTCTATCTGACATCCAGGAAAACAGTCTTGTGAAGAGGAGAAGTCAAAAAAAGACTTTTGAATGTTCTCTTGGAATCCCAGCTTGTGTAAGAGTTCTCTTACCAAAGTGAGGGATTCCTGACACTTTGAATAAGACTCTGCAAAGATAATCAAGTCATCTAAACACTGAAAAATATAGACAAACTATAGCCTGCAAGAAGCAATGACTGGAGTTATACATATTGTGAGCACTCTTGGTGAAGTGGATAGTCCAAAGGATAAGGCTGAGAACTGGTAATGTGATCCAGACACACCAAACTTTAAGAAACGTCTGAAGTCTGGATGAATGGGGATATGATAAGTATCTTTTAAAGATAATGTTACCAGGAAACATTAATGAGGAATTAGAGGTAACAGGTTGTGAAGTGACATCATTTTGAATTTGGTCATTATCACAAAAAGGTTTAGGAAAGAAATACACAAAACTGGTCTACAAGCATTTTCTTTCTTTGACACTAAAACATCCTTGAATAAAAAGCTTTCCCCAACCTTAGTCATTCTGACTGATCTGACTGTCCTTGTTTTGGAAGGTTCATGCATTATTTTTGGAACTCCCCTGTCATTTTTTCTGACTGTTTATTGAGACAGTTTATTTTGTTTTTTTGAATAAACTGGATGAAGGGTTAGAGAATCCCTTTTTAAATTTTGAAAATGAGGGCTGAAAAATATTAGAGATTCTGTGTATCAACTTGCACCTTTCATCTCGCTTTTTGATAACTTCTGCAGCAGCGGGCACAAAAACTAACTAGCTATCCAAAGAAGAATTTAAAATCACATTTTTGCATCATCTAGGAGGTACTGAGAATTCAGCTAAACAAACCTTCTCAAAACAGTACCAGTGGTCATAGCCCTGGAAGAAGTATCAACCGAGTCATACACATATTGCAAACAATGAGTGGTAACTTTTACAATGGAAGAAAATAAAATTATTTAAAGCAGATTTTTCCTCAAAGTAGAAACTGCAAATAAAACATTCCTAATATTTTCACAATTCGTCAGAATAAAGTTTAGCATATGAGCCTGACAATTAAAAATTTTGAAAATCAAAGTTGCAGAAGCATACACTTTCCCCTCATACATATCAGTAATCTTCCTATCTTTGTCAGAAAGAGTAGGAATGGAACTAACCAAACATTTAGCAGCAGAAGGATTAACTAAAGCTATAGCTGCTGGGTCAGGTTTGTGAAGAGTGTATAAAATCTTAAAAGACTGAGGAACTTTATACAATCTGCCATTTTAGGCCAGCAGGCTATTAGAAATAATGCAAACAGTGACACAAATATCCTCCAGAGCTAACAGAACTGGGAGAATAGGTGATGGTTCTGGAAATTCCTTCTGTAAGACCCCATAGTATTTTCGGAGCTACTAAGAAATGTCAGTGTTCTTCCACTGAAAAGACTGACACATTCAGGAAATCAGAAACTGAGTTCTCCTCTGAGTCTGAATCATACAACTAAGGAAAAGCCCTGAATCTGTCCATTCATCTTTCTGTCCAGATTCAAAACCTTGAATCACTTCAAGAAAGGAGATATCCCTCTTTCTTTTACCAGAAACCACCTTATAAGAAGGATCAATAGCCTGAATTAAACCCTGAGCCAAACCCAGCAAACTATTTCTGTCTATGGAAATTTGAAGGGGAGCAGATACATAATTATTTTTTCATTTGTTTTTGGGAGGAAAAATGGGGTCAACAATATTACTAATTACAGAAATAATAGCTTCCCCAGGGATGAGCACAACATTCTGACTAAACAGAGAAGCCTTCCCTGTTCCCCCTCAGAGGACTGACAAGAGTGGTTCTCCCTTGGCCACTGAGGGAACCCCAACAGCCACAGAGGATATGGCTAGCTCCAAGCCCACAGTGGCTGTAGGTGTTACACCAGAGGGATCTGATGTAAAAGATGACTGGTCTGAGAGAAAAGCTATGGCCACTGTAGAGTCACCCAATTATGGCTGAGGCAAACTGCTAGCCTACTGTGGTGGGAAAGGATGTTTTTTTATTTTTTTTCCTTTTTCTGATTGACCATGGGACTGGTAGTTTGCTCCGTGGTTAAGCATAAAATGGTGCCTCTTTACCTGGGAAAACAAGCAGCAAAAGGAGGCAAAAATTTGATGGCATTAAAAGTCACTTTTTCCCATGAAACACTTTCCCAGCTCCAAAAAGTAAATACAATTTCTTTACAGAAAAAAAAGTCTTCAATTATTTTAAACACTTTTTAAACTGACAGGAAAAAAAAAGAGTGTTCCCATGTGAAAGTTCAATGAAGTCTCATGACAGTCCATTAAAACATACACTCCTAGCTTTAAAATAATTTTCCTAAACAGGAAAGTATAATAAAATAACTTCTATAAAGTAGAAAGTTTTACTTCAAAGCGAACCTGTCTGCCCAGAAAGGGAACAGCACAAGCCAACCATTGATCCTTGAAAGCATACATAGGAGCATACTGTTCCATGGCAGGAAAGCTCTGAAGGGCTTGGCAAGCAAACCTATCCTTTTAGTCAGCTAAGCTCAAGCTGACTGATGGTTTGGGCACATGGAAGGCACTCTTTAGCTTAGAAAATGGGCAGCTGTTATATCCTTGGCAGGATGTAATCCCATATAGCTAAGGTTACTACATCAGTGATCAATGTGGTGAACATATTAAGTGACAAAGAGGTGGCCTAGGCACAAATATCCTCGTTAACACTTACTAATGCAGTTAATAGAAGCATTTTGTGAAATGAACTTTCATCACATTAGCAAAAAGTCCAGTGTCTTATGATGACAAAAAAGCTATTCTATAAGCAATTGACGACAGTATTTGATCACTGCCACATCCTCATTACCTGGACCAAAGAACAAACAAAAAATGGTCTTCCTATCCACACAATTTATGCAGTAGGACCAAAAGTAATGGTGAACATTCATAATGTGGAAAGTACATTCTCTTCTGTTCTGAATCTCTATGATTAAGACCTGGAGTGAAGGTTACACTTAAGGGACATCTTTGTCTTACACCACAATTCATGCATATTTCTTAACTCAGCCATCCGTTCAATAACACTTTCAATCTGTTATTCTGATATGCTGACATCTATGCTTTCTTAATTCTATTATACAATCCATATGTCTCCAAAATCCCACAAAGCATAATGTCCTACATTATTAAATGCCTTGTTAATATATCTCCTACCACAAGTTTCACATCATCCCTTTTATTTATAACATCATCCACAATGATTTTCACATCCAGTAACAATTCTTGACATCATTTTCCTTTTATACCATATATATATATATATATATATATATATATATATATATATATATATATATATATTTTATGCAATAATATAATTCATCCTTTCTTCCATATTCCTCTGTATTATTCCCATAACATTTAATAATTCTTGTTATTTAGAATGATGGGTCTCCAAATTTTTATATCGTTCTTCTCGTATTTCTTCCATATAAATTTTAAAATCCCATTCTGTAACCCTTCATAAAGAAATCATTCATTTGATCTTTCATTCAGTACATTTACAAAATACCCTTATTTGCCAGTGCATTCCTTTCTTGTATATTCCATAACCTATGCCATTTGGGCTTGATACTAAATCAACATTTGAATTTCTTAAGTACTTCATACCAATTTACTAATAGAAATTTCTTTTTTCAAATTATTCTTTAACTTGGTCTAGAAATTTGTTTACTTTTCATTTATTCTTATTTTCAATCCTTATATACTGATGCATATTTTCTATGTTTTGTACAACAATATTCATAATTGTCTCATGTTCTTTTTACCTCTCCTTTTACATGGTTAATTTCTCTCATTATATTAATATCATCCTTTACTATTTTACCCAGATATGCAGACACATCCTCCCTTCTTTCTTGTAAATAATACTTCTGCCTAAACAGTAATGCTTTAATTTTTTCCATATCATAAAACTCTCTGTAATATTCTTTACATTGTTTAATACATTTCAATAAATGATCCCATACTTCACCTTCTCTTCTTTTCTTACATAATCCAGCCATTGAAAAAAAAACTATTTTTATACTTTTTAATTTGAATCCACCACTCAAACAAGCTTTTATACAATTCCTTTGTGGTTACAAGATATATCCATAACTTTCCACTGTCCACTCTCACCCCATAATTTCTCATTTATCCTTTTTATTCCCTTTCCTGTTTTAACATACTCCCTTTCTTCCATCACCTCCATCCATACTGCTAAATGGTCTGAAAAACCTGTCACAACTGTATTACTGTCTGCTACTCCCCAAGCTTTCTGGTAATACAAAATAATCAGTTTCAGATCCAAGCGATTCCTTTCTCTATATCTATGAATTTTGTTCCATTCGACTAATTTACCACATTTTATCAGTACCTGTTTTTTTTACCTCACTTCCTTTCTTTTAATGTCTTCCCCTTAAATAACAATTAAAGTCCCCTGCAATTGTAATTTTCATGTCAACCACCAAATTTGATGTTTGATGAAACAGATTCTCTTTCCTTGCTAGTTGTATATGCATACAATTCTATAGTTCTATAAACATGTTTTCATCTCATATCTAGAACAGTTAACCTTCCTATACTTACAAATGTTACATCTAGTATTTTCACAAAAGAGCAACTCCAGAATAACTTTAATTCCAAACTTTCATATTACATTTTCACCCCATATTTTTTTCTGTTGGCATTTTTTTACATTCTAATTCCCTTTCAATCATCATTGTTTTAATAACATTGTCAAATGTCTGTCTCCCTATATCACCCATTGGATTGCCAACTGCCTCACAGATAGAACACAGGAGATCAAAATAGGGGAAGCTACCGCCCCAAAAAGACCAGTTGCCAGTGGAATCACTCATTGGTCAGTTCAGGGACCTCTTCTTTTTAATACTTTTTTCTAGTTTATGTTGCCCTACTCATTGTGTTAAAAAATTCTGTGCTCTGAGATTATTGCCAAGGAAAAAATCTAAACAGCACTTTTTCCAAACGTATGTATGTTATTTAAATACTGATTTACAGATTATCTCAGTTCTCACAAGGTCATAGCCAGACACAGTTACTCTACAAGTCTTAATACTTTCAATCAAATGAACATCTTCCTATGATATATAGACTCTATTCAACCTGGACCATTTGCTTTATCTTAGGAAATAATATGCAAATTCTATTTGAGTCCTGCTTTTGGAACAACATCCTCCATACCAAACAATTTCATATATTTCTATTCTCCCTAGTTGTAACCTCATTTATAAGTCACCCATCATACATATCCTCGCTATTATAAATAAAATTCCAATCATCACCAATAATTAAAATACCTGGTTGAAAATATATTATGTTCCATCAAAATCATTATCAGCTCAAACTTCATCATCCTAGAAGGAATACAAATACATGCAAAGTAAACTTCATTCTTTGCCATTAACCTGTAACAACTAACATTTTCTTCTTTCTTCTTCTTCTATCACAAGTAGACACCCTGTGCATATAAGAATAATTACTCCCCGCTGCTACCATCCCTCACATTCTGCTGGGCCTATAATGCTTGCCTCTTCAAGTTCATATGTTCATTCCTGCCAAAAATGTGTTCTGCAGTATTATTTGCATCCTACACTCCTTGATAAAGTCATTATCCTTCACCTTTTATCTCTCCCAATATAACCATTTACATTAACTGTTAATACTGACAGTGCAGCCATTTTAACAAGAAACTTACTATAACTAATAATGCCTGACATTCCTATAGCACATAATAGTCCATCCAGCACCTTAGATAAACAGACTTTTTAGATGGTGATTACAACTTCTGCATTAGTTCATAGGTTCTTACTAATTATATGGCCAAGGAGACCATCAAGATACTCAGCTGCATCACACAATACTGTTGGGAAACTAGCAACGCCTCCTAGTAAGTACATTTTCTCCAAATATCTCAAATGAAAATTTGTGATTCCTAAAACAACTTCTAATCCATTTTAGAAAATATTGTTAAATTTTTTCCAAACGTATGTAAGTTATTTAAATACTCATTTCTTATGCACACAGATCACCCAAAGCTGTAAATAATTTACAAAGAAAGCAAAAAGAAGAGAAAAATACAACCATTCCACAGTGAGGAGCTAAAATTCCAGTTCAATTGCAGCTTGCTCAGGCTAAAATTTACCTAACAAAAAGCAGAGGTTGTACATGCCACACTGCACAATTTTATGTGCTTGTTCTATAATTGTAGTCTCCAACCTTTTTTGCACCAAGGACCGGTTTCATGTAAGACAATTTTCCATGGACGGCCATCACGCATGCATAATAAAGAGATTAATATTTATTTATTTGACATTTGTTTAACGGGCAGGCCCAACTGGACTAGAAGTCCATTTTCAGCCGAGACCTGGGGAGAAAAGCTCCAAAGTACAATAAAAAGACAATTGGCAATAACTACCAAATAAAGTGCACAATCTGCTTAACAGCAGAACATTGATATACTATGGTTGAAAGGTATGTAAACCTAATGGCAACCTTATTGACTTTAAGTTTATAAGAGCAACATTTAAAATCTGTCCCTATTATTTGGCTCTGTCCGGCATACCTCTCAACTGTACAGATTTTCACCGAATATCCAGATTTTTGCCTCATATATTTGGTCTACTTCTCAAAAAAATTGTTGTTTTCTGGCAAATCACTAGCAGATCATTGAGGCTTGAAGTCAGAAAATAATGACAGACAGTTGAGTACTTCATACCCCTCAGAAAATTCATGCTAATGCAAAACATGCATTTCTACCTACTTTCTAAGGTTGTAAGAGCAGTTTTTAAGTGTCTCTATTTTTGGGCCTTTGTCCCCTCATTATTTTTGGCTTTGCCCACGTTTATTGAACTAAGAGGTTGAGAGGTATGTTCCAGATTTATTGTGCGAGAGGTTGAGTAGTATGGTTGAGAGGTATGCAAACCTCATTGCTGCTGCTGCCAAAGACCACTCTCACTTTTCACTCTCTCTCTCTGACACACACACACACACACACACACACACACACACACACACACACACACACACACACACACAGAGTCTCTTCTGTTTTCATGGAGGCATTCATTCACACAGACAGACAGAAACAACACACACACACACACATACACACACACACACACACACACACACACACACACACACACACACACACACACACACACACACACACACACACAGTCTCTTTTGCAATCATACATGCATTCACTCGCACATCGCTCTCACTCTCTCCCGATCTCTCACACACAGTCACTTCCTCATTCATACCTGCATTCACTTACACATCACTCTCCTGATCTCTCACACACAGTCACTTCCTCATTCATACATGCTTTCACTCACACATGGCTCTCACTCTCTCGATCTCTCACACATACATTCACTTCCTCATTCATACATGCATTCGCTCACACATCGCTCTCACTCTCTCCCAATCTCTCACACACAGTCACCTCCTCATTCATATCTACATTCACTCACACATCACTCTCACTCTCTCCCGATCTCACACACACAGTCACTTCATTTATACATGCATTCACTCAAACATCACTCTCACTCTCCCAATCTCTCACACAGTTGCTTTTGCTATCATGCACGCATTCACTCACACATGCAGACTGAAACATATAAACATACACACACACACACACACACACACACACACACACACACACACACACACACACACACACACACTCTCTTCTACTTTCATGTACATATTCACTCACACATGCAGGCAGGCAAACACACTCATATACACATTCAATTTTTTGGTCCTAGTACTGTTCCACGGCCCAGTGGTTGGGGACTGCTGTTCTACATCTAAGGTCTTGCTGTTGCTCTCTAATTTCTACTTCCATTCCTTACATGGAAAACTGTTTGCTTGCATTGAGTTAAATGTTTCAATTTTAGTATCTTTAAGAAAAAAAGTTCTAACCAGCTTTCAGTTAATTAACTACTGCTATAACTGTTTACTCAACACATTATCATACTATGGGCACTGGGGCAAAGTTTGCATTTAGAAGTTAATAATTTCCCCTCTTCTTTTTTAGTTTAAATTTCCCTTTTTGGTAAGCTCCATGTCTTTGCCCTTTAGAAGTTAAATTGAAACATCTCTCAAGGATCTAGTGAAAAGGTAACTTAAAATGGGCTGTCTAGTCAATTTCTACTTGACGTCTGCCTTACCTTGAGTCTATATGGTCTCTTCTGTTAGTCTACTTTGGGTCCACCAATCAGAGCTGACAGTCTCTGTAGAGCTCACCATGCACCAGAGATCTGCTTCTTTTCAGCTGAAATAGCTGATAATGGAAAAATAACAAATAGCCTCATAGATATCCTGTAAATGACCATTTTATCACAGTTTGTTGACTTCTAATTTCAGCTACTTATTTAAAAAAATACTTCATGTAGATTTAACAAAGGAATATATTTGCTTCTATAATTGCATAAATTGTTACTAATTCTGTGATATTTTTTCATGTAAGCTAGTCAACTCATAGTAACAAAGTCACACCCTAGTGACTACAGTATTGCACACCGTTTTATTTTATACAGCACTTTTGTATATTTTTTTCTCTCCTGTATATAGTACAACCCCTGACTTTTTATACAATTCTAATTATTTTCTTACCCACTTACTGCTTAATTTATGGAACAAGGACTCAAAGTACTCCTTCTCCAGAGGCAAGACTATTATAGTACCTACTATACTCTATTATATTTTTACAAAGCCAGCATATGATTTCAGTCAGAAAGCATTTCCACAAAAAAGCACCTATTTACAGCTACTTCTGTGTTCCATTCTATTTTCCTGTACACTTGAAACACAAAATGAGATGTATACTTCTCACAAGTATAACACCATCAATAGTCTTCAAAATTTCTTGCATTGCTTTTCATACCACATTTCATACACTTAACTACAATATAATGAAATTAATATTTTGATTTATCTTCTGTCTTTCTCCTGCTTTTTATCCTCTCTCAGCAGTGGCATCAGGTTGAAATCCAAGTTTCTCATTATTCTTCTGGTCAACTCCTGAGCTTATATCTGTCTTTCATACATTATTCTTTGAAATAGTATGAGTGTTTCTATTGGTGTAATCTCTACCTGGCTGAGCTCTCTCCAGTGTTCTGGTTTGTTTTCAGCTGGCCAAACTCTGTTTCTTTGTATGCCTTTGATCCACTAGTAAAAACACTGTGAAAACTACTGGACATAACAACTTGAATCTCAGTCCAGATTCATGTCATCCTCTGACTGATAGGACAAATTTACTTCTTCTTTGCCTGGTATACACAGAAAGTACAAGTGTGTAAGTAAACGTCCCATAACAGTAGACATTTGAATGATCACTGCTGCAGTACACTTAGATATATGAGTTACATCCGGCATAGGTTACAATACCTAGCCAGCTTCCAAAGCTTCAGTGCAAATTCCATGCACCCAAATGGACAGTCGGTTTGAGCTGAGTTGACTAAAAAGACAAATGTGAACACCAAGTCTTTCAGAGCTTTTATGCCAACAGAGAGAGGGAGGTTGAGCCCTGAAAGGACAATATTAGAGATAACAAAAACATAAATGTCCACATCCTAGCATAAACAACACACCAACAAACAAGGAGGGGTGTAGGGAGGTACAGAGTGGCTAATGCAGCAGTTATCATTCAAACATATACTTTTATGGTAAGTTTACTTACACAAGTGCACTATGCTTATCATACTGATTGATGCTGCAGTAGCCTTAGCTATATGGGCAGATTACCCTACCGTACTACATTTGGGAGATGGAAGGAGAGGAGTCCAGGAGTCCCTGAAAAATAGCCCAGCAAAGCCTGATCTAGACCTAGAAAAGGAATCAGGCTCATAGTGCTTTGTAAAGCATATTCAAAGGGACCAAGTTAAAGAGTCTATATTACTTTGTGAATCCAACCTCTTCCAAAAATCCACAAATGAAGCCAAGACACTTCTAGACTGGGCCTTGACCCTGCCAGGAACAGTTTTGTTGATGTGATTACAATAAAAGGTAATAGCCTTAGACAATCATTTGGAAATAGGGTGTTTTGACATAGATTGTCCCTTCTTGCCTTCACAAGACATGAACAACCAGTATGAAAGATCTTAAAGATTTAGTGCTGTCAAGTAAGCACCTGAGTTTTCTGTGGACATCCAAGGTATGAAGTATCCTTTTCTCCCTCATGTTTAGGTTTCTGAAAGAAAACAGGGAGACGGATAGCTTGGCTGCATAAAAGAATGATTCGTTATCAGCGACAGAGGAAAAGGGGAGCACTTATACTAACTGCTAGACTAGCACCAATAGTGACAGAAGAGGAAAAAAAGATTTTGTGCTAGTACGAGGCTACTGGCAAGTGAGGAGGATTACACTAGTGAGTATTCATATTCCACTTAAAACTGCTATTATGGTGCCTAAGTTTTTTTTAAACAAGAAAAGTACAGTTTTGTACCTACCATAAATGTAGATGTTCAAGTGTATACACTGCTGCAGTCATTACACTTGGGTTATCCTGCCGTCAGGCGGTTCCCCAGTCGGCCTGAGTTCCAAAGTCTTGGTCCGGCGTTGGTTGCTGTCGCCTCCTCCCTGACGTCAGTGCGACAGAGGCATATAAGATGCAGCTGACGCCATTTTCTTCAGTTTTTCTTGCCCCAGATGTCAGGTGCCCCCAAAAAGGTAGGCTATTCCAATTGCTAATAAAACATATATAAGTAAAGCAATCAACAACTTTCATATACCAGCAAATACTCCCCATAGGTAGTAAAGGGTAGAAGACATAGGTACGTACCAGTAAGTAAGAGGGGATGGAGGGTGGGTAACCTGGACTGCAGCAGTGTATACACTCGAACATCTACATTTATGGTAGGTATAAAACTGTACTATGTTCATCGTGTTACACTGCTGCAGTCATTACACTTGGGTAGAATCCCAAAGCTGAGGTAGGGTGGCTGGTACTATAAGGCATTAGGGGTGGCTATAAGGCCCTGCAGCACTGCAGTGGTGAAGCCAGCTCTGGATTTAGAGTATAGAGGCAGATGGTAGTGCTTGGTGAAGGTATGTACAGAACTCCAAGTTGCTGCTTCCAAAATGTCCTTGGTAGGTACTCCTCTGAGGTAGGCAGTTGAAGTGGCTGTTGCCCTGGTGGAGTGAGATCTAATGCTGTTAGGTACAGGTTTTCCATGGTGTGCATAGCAGAAACGTATACAGTGTCCTATCCATTTTGAAATGGTCTGTTTTGAAATGGCTTTTCCCTGTGCTCCTGCAGCATATGCTACCAATAATTGCTCAGATTTTCTGAAAGCTTTGGTTTTGTCCAAGAAGAAGCGTAACTGCCTGTGTATGTCCAAAGAATGCAGTAGTCTCTCCCCTTTATTCTGTGGATTTGGATAAAAAGTTGGGAAGTGGATAGTTTGGTTGAGGATCACACTTGATACCACCTTTGGCATAAAAGTAGGGTTAGTTCTTAAAGATACCCTGTCTTGGTGGAAAATGATAAATGGTTCCACTGCCATTAGTGCCTGTAACTCTGAAACTCTTTGTGCTGATGTTATTGCCAGGAGTAGAGCAGTTTTCCAAGAGATATATTTTAAATCTGCTGTGTTTACTGGCTCAAAAGGAGGTAAAGTTAATTTTTCCAACACGAAGTTGAGGTCCCAAGTTGGAGTAGGTGCTCTACGGGGCGGTCTTATGTTTTTAGCCCCTCTGAGATACTGTTTTAGCAAAGGATTAGAGAAAATTGGTGGATCCGTGTTGTAATGAGCAGAGATGGCAGAGGCATGGATCTTGATGGATGAAAAGGAGAGGCCTTTGTCCAGCATCTCAGTTAAATATTGTAGTATCTGAGGAATATTTGGGACAAGATGTTCAAGGCTGTGAGCCTGGTTCCAGGCACAGAATCTCTTCCATTTATCCGAATAGGCTTTCCTGGTACTAGGCCTTCTGGCCTCCAGAATGACATCCATAACAGCTTTGGAGAGAGGCATTGCTTGCTTGACTAGGTAATCTTCCATGCAGCCAGGTTTAAAGTCTTTAGCTGGCTGTGAAGTATCTGATTGTTGTGCTGAGTCAGCAGATGTGGTATTTGAGGCAAAATCCAGCGTGGTCCTTGTGCTAATTTCTTCAAGATTGGGTACCAGTGCTGGCATGGCCAGTCTGGTGCAATCAGGATCATCTTTGGCTCTTCCTGCCTGGCTTTGATGAGTACCTTTGGAAGGAGAGGCAGTGGAGGGAAAGCCTATACTTGTAGGTTTTTCCAGCTGAATGAGAGGGCATCCACTTTCCATGCTTGTGGATGGTAAGTCCTTGTGCAGAATTTCTGTAGCTGGCAGTTCATTGGGGATGCAAACAGATCTATGTCCGGGCTCCAACATTTCCATGTTATCATTCTGAATATTTGTGGATTCAACTCCCATTTGTGGGGATCCATAATGTTTCTGCTTAAGTCGTCTGCCAGTGTATTTTTCTCTCCTGGCAGGAATTGTGTTTATAGATGAACTTGATAGTTTAGAGCTGTGTTCCACAAGGTCATGGCTTGTCTGCAGAGGGGATAAGAGTGAGTGCCCCCATTGCTTGTTTATGTACCACATAACTGTGGTGTTGTCTGTCTTTAATAGTAGTTGTCCTGGATGTAGCAGGTCCTTGAAGGCTATTAGGGCATTTTGTACAGCTAGCATCTCTTTTTGATTGATGTGAAGATGCCGTTTTTCTGCAGGCCACCTGCCCTAAATACATTTTCCTGCCATGTGTGCTCCCCAGGCATAATCCGATGCATCTGTTTTCAGTGTTTGCCTGGCTGTGGGTTGAGTAAAAGGCTGTCCCTTGTTGAGGTGACAAGCTTGAGCCCACCATCGAAACTCCTGTTGCAGGCAAGGAATTAGTGGTATAACTGTTTCCAAACTTTGACAGTGTTGAGACCAGATTTAGGTACCATTGCAGTTTCCTCATATGCAGCCTGGCATATGGAATTAGTAGCATGCAAGATGCCATGTAACCCAAGGCCTGCAGAATTTTTCTTGCAGGGAGTTGGGTTCTTGTTGCCATCAATTGAAAATATTGAGTCAGATGTCCTTGCTTGTCTGGCATAAGATAAGCCATCTGGGCCGTTGTATTCAAGCTGGCACCCAGGAATATTATCTCTTGTGAGGGCACTAGTTTTGATTTCTTTTCATTTACTGTGTACCCTAGGCAACTTAATAACTGTTTTACAAATGCCACATGCTGTAGAAGAATGTCCTTGCTCTCTGCTTGAATCAGGCAGTCATCCAGGTATGGATAAATTTGAATTCCTTTTTGTCTGAAAAATGCAATTACTGGTGCCAGGCACTTTGTGAAGACCCTGGGCGCAGTATATAAGCCAAAGGGCAGTGCAGAGAATTGATAGTGCATTGAACCAGCTATGAATCTGAGGTATCTTCTGCAGTTTTGTCTGATAGGGACATGCAGGTATGCCTCCTTGAGGTTCAATGTTACAAGCCAAGCTTTCTTGTCCAGCATGGGAAGAAGCTGCTGTAGTGTCAACATTTTGAATTTCGGAACATCCAGGTACATGTTTAGAGAAGAAAGATCCAGAATGGTCCTCCAGGCTTTGTCCTTTCTGGGAACCAGAAAGAGTCTTGAGTAAAATCCTTGTCCTTGCTCCTGTGGTGGTACCTTTTGAATAGCTCTCATGTCCATGAGTGCTGTAATTTGTTTTTGAGCCTCTGCCCATTATTTGGTGGCAGGTTTGGCATTCCTTTTAACCTTGGCAAAGTGTGAAAGTGGAACCTGTAACCTTGAGATACAATGTTGAGAACTTATTTGTCTTTGGTGATCATATGCCAATTGTGATAGAAAAGTGCCAGTTTTCCTCCCAAGGGGGCTGCCAAGAGAGAGCTGTTTGGCAGCTGCAGTGGGAAGTCATTGGGGCTGTTTTTTATAAGGTTGTGGCCTGTCTTCCCCTTCTTTCTAGCCTGATTGCACCCCATTGTCGAGGCCTGTAGGGACCTTGTGGTTGACCTCTGCCTCTTGGACATCTGTATCTGCCCCTTTGGGGTCTGTCTGAAGCTGGAAAGGACCAATTTTTTGTTGGCCAATTTCTGCTAAATGGAGGAGGCTGAACCTGTAAGAAATCCTTCACCGTTTGCATAAATTTTGCCTTATCCTCCATTTTCTTTAATACCTCTTCTGCCTTAACTCCAAATAACACATCCTTCTGTAAAGGTGCATCCAATAGTTTTGATTTAACATGATCTGGTAACGTATGTTCCTTTAACCAAGCATGTCTTCTAATGACAGAACCTGTAACAGCTGCTCTACAGGAGGCCTCTAAAGAATCAAAACCACATTGCAAAGTGTGTTTCCCACTTGTTCAGCTGAATGCAATAAATCCTGCATTTCCTTTAAATTAGGAGGATCTGAATATAGAAGCATTTTTTGTTTCAACTGAGACATCAGAAACTGCTGATATTTTAACATGTGAAACTGGCAATTTAAGGCCCTCATTGCTAAAGTTGCAGACGTATATACTTTCTTCCCCCATCTGTCCAATGCTCTGGAATCTCTGTCAGAGGGGACTGGATTCTTTGCTGATGAGGCCTTAACCCCTTTGGGTCCCTGAGAAATAGTTTCAGGGTCTGCAACAGGGCTTTTAAAAAGAAATTTGTGTGTGTCAGGGACTCTGTAGTATCTGTCAGGCTTAACTTGGGCTGGAGGTAAAGAATCAGGATTTAAGCTGGATTCAGTATACACATCATCCACTATATCTAACACTGGTGGTCTGTGTTGAGGTAATAAAAGGAAGTTTCTGAGCCTTTTCTTGGATTCTGAGTAATCCTGGCCTTCCCAATGGAAATGCTCCCTCATGGTATGTAAGGTTTCACCAAAGGAGTAGTCCTCAGACGGAGAGGCTGATGGAATTGATTCCTCAGCATCAGAATCCTCATAAGGGGGTAAGGAGTATCCTAGGTCTAAGGATGAATCTGAAAAGATGGATACCTGTTCGGATGAGTCATAGTCTGCATCCAGTCTAGGCCTTTTATCAGGAGGGGGATGGGAACCCCTGATCAGAGTGATTAGGTCTTCGGCCATTTTGAGCATTTGTTTCTTAGGCATGGAGGCCTGTCCTTGAGAATGCTGTACTTGTTTCTAAAGTAGGTTTAGACTTAGCAGAAGATTTGATGCTTAACTGGGTAGGTCTGAAAACACCCTCTGAGGCTGCGGGTTGTTCAGCTACTCCAGATCCCTCAGAAGGGGTAGTTTCGGTAGTCTGAATAACTTGTGCATCCGAAGGCCCATCCATCTCCACGTGGGAGTCAGAGGTGGCCTGTGGTTCTACAGAAATGGTCGTCAGGGGCTGCAAAGGCGCCTCGCTGAAAACCGGAGAACCGGTGACTGGCCTAGAAGAGGCTTTGTCGTCAGTTTTGGGCCTCGGATGCCTATCCTTGTCTTTGCGCTTTTTATGCATTCCAGTCGTCGGAAGTTCTGATGGCATGGTATAATTGAATTTTCTGCCGAAATAATGCTAGGCAAAATCAAACTGATGTTTAATAGTGCGCTTATTAAACCTAGCACAAAACCGACAACCAGTGACGTTGTGGTCTGGGCCTAGGCATGGGATAGAATAAGAATGGAAATCCTTATGAGGTATTTGCTTCCCACAAGAAATACAGTTATTAACTTTTACTGATATCGGACTGAGGCACGAAAAAGTTTCCCCAGCAGGGTACTTAGCTTTGTAGAAGACTTCGGTTCTGGATTCGGAATGAAAATCTCAGGAGTCAGCCGGCCGGCACTTGCGAACTGCTTTTGCTTCGGGCACCGCGCGGCAAGAAAGACTGAAGAAAATGGCATTGGCTGCATCTTATATACCCCTGTCACACTGATGTCAGGGAGGAGGTGACAGCAACCGACGCCGGACCAAGACTTTGGAACTCAGGCCGACTGGGAAACTGCCTGATGGCAGGATAACCCAAGTGTAATGACTGCAGCAGTGTAACACGATGAATATCATCTTTATTGAATTATCACTTATGGCATAGGCAATCATACACTTACATAAAAGAAAACAAACCATACTGAAATATTTTCAGCTGTAAACATTATACATCACACATAATCTTCTATATAGTCATTGTCATTGAACTACTACATAGCTCATTCAATTCTTGCCTTCTCTTAAACCTCATTCCTCATACAAAACAGTATTCTGCATGTATTTCCCTCAATTCCCATTTTTTCTATGCAATTTGCTCCTACCCTTTTCTAAAGATCCCACTTCCAGTTCTTTTAACTCTGTTATTGTATTTACTTCTGGTATGGTTGGTTTAGACTTTGATTTCCATTTTCTCATAACTGTTTTTTGGCAGCCTCTACAATTAAACTCAGCAAGGTGTTATTATGTCTAGGAAATTCCAATTCTGTACCACAGATCAAAAAACATTTCTTAGCTACACCAATTTGCTCACCTAGTACTTCTGACAGATAGGTCTGCAGGGAATTTTTAAAGTCTGCCAACTTGTTACATTCCCCACACTATGCTCCAAGTTACCTCTTTCTTCCTCATCACATTTCCAACATTTGTAATCTACCTGAGGAAAAATTATTTGGATTCTGCTTAGAGTATAAAAATACCTGTGCAAACACTCCCAAGAAAAATCCTAAAGCTTAAGAAAAAAATGGGAGAAATAATTAGCTTACAGTAGGGAATATTTTTTCCAGGTGGGACTGGAAATCAATTTGCAACAGTGAGGATGTACTGGGGGACCTAGAAGGGGAAACTATAGTATAAGAAGATTGTTTTCCGAAGAACTTCATAAAAACATTTGGTATGCAAGACGTGAATTCACTAATAGGAACTTGGAGAGAATTTACACATCATTCCCCAAAGTACACTAACTGGGCTAGACTAGATAGAAATTATATTTCCAAGAACATGTGCAGTTAATAGAAAACTTTGACATGTAGCCAACCACTGTATCAAATCATATGCCAATAACAATGAAGATAAAAATGTACTGTAATGATGTACAAATGAGACACTGGTGCTTCCCCATCTACCTGATAAAAAGAAAGGAATTTAAGGAAAGGGCTGTGGAAATTATTTGAATGTTATTAGGGAAGACTGAAAATTCTTCATAAGTTACAGCTAATGAGTGTGATAAAATGAAAGTGGAGTTTAAAAACAGAGTAGAAATAAAAGAAAAAGAGATATGGTTAAGAAGTAACACAAATTATTTAGAGGGGATGACAAAGGTTAAAGTATTGCAGAGTGAGAAGGATCTCACAGAATAAGAACAGGTGTAACTGAAAAGTGCTAAAGTGAAAACAATGGAGTATCTGGATAACATGCATGAGTTTAGAAAGATTGCTGTTAAGCAACTGTTTTTTGATAATAACTCCGGAGCACTTAAACATTTAGTACAATGATTTAGGCAACAGAAAAGAGAAAGGGTTGTCACCAAACTTAGTGAACCTACAACAAGAAAAATAGCCAGAGATCCTGTAGAGGTGGTGGGATATTTTGGAAATTTTATGAATATTAGTATAACACAGAGAAATATGGAAATCAAAAAAGAGGACAAATGGAAATTTTTATGGAAGACTTAGTATGATAAAGTTAGAGGTAGAGGAGGTAGATGTGGCTCAACAATCAACAGTTAAGACACAAAGAGATGAGATAAAAATGGTGATGTATAATCAATTTACAGGAAAGAGATGGAACAAATGTCATCGCTGTGGAAATTTAGAAGTTAGGAGGGAAGAAACTGGTAAAGATGTGGAAGTCATTGTTTAACAGCATTTTTAAAGGAGCAGAAGCACCAACATATTGGAAGAAAGTCGTGGTGGCTATAACGCTTAAAGACTGTAAACACCCAACAGACCCAGCTTCATATAAACCTATTTCAGTTTTAAACCATGATCACAAAGTGTTTATGCCTATACTAGCTAAAAGAATGCTGTCAAAAACTATAGATACAGATCAATGTGGTTTTGTGGAGGGAAGGAACTTTTGACAACATTAATAAAACAATGAAAATGGAGAACATTCCTTAAAATGGAGAACACTGACATTTGTGCCGTAACAGAGATCTGGTTCAAGGCAGCAGAAAGCACCCCTACACTACCAGGCTATAACTCATTCCACACCTTTTGGTCCCAGAACTTGGACTGAAGCTCCAAAGGCAGTGGTGTTTCCATATTTATAAAGGATGCACACACCTCCAGACTGGTAGCCTAACATAACGCATCTGAGATACTTCAGGTGCAGCTAACATCGGTAAGACAGTGATTCAGGTCGTAGCCTTCTATAGGTCCCCAACCATGTCTCAAGACTCACATACCATGTTCCTAAGCACCCTGGAGAATATTAGGGTCCAACCTAACACTCTCATACTGGGCGACTTTAACTACTCCTCCATTAACTGGCGAAAACTACTCATGTATCAATACACTTGCCCAACATTTCCTGGAATTCATTAATTTCAATGCCCTGGACAAGCTCATTCTTACTCCCACTACAGGTAGCAACATCCTTGACCTGGTCATTACCAACATGGGTGACCATTGCTCTACACCAATAGTCAACTCCTCTAGATGGTTAGATCCAACCACAAATTAATCACCTTGAAAATCCACATCCCTCCCACCCCCAACCCCCCACAAATGTAATCACCATGAAAAATTTCTCCAAAGCTAACTTTGGGCTCCTAAAAACAGAGGTGGTTAACTTCACGACATCCATGCAAATGGAGAATAGTTGCATGACTGCCAAATCATACACCACTGAACTGTATGAACATGTACACAAATGCATGGATCTTGCCATACATAATAGAACCAAGACACTCTCTTCCAAAAAAAGGAAGTCGATCTGGTGGTCTCCTGCCATAAACAAACTCTACAACAAAAGGAGGAAACTGATGTGGAATAAAGTGAAGTCCCAAGACTGGAAAAACTCCCTTATCAGCCTCAACAAAAAGTAGAGATCCCTCATCAAATCCTCTAAAGCTAGCTATGAAAACAGAATTGCAGCAGATAGTAAAGACAAACACAAGGCCTTCTATAGTTATGTAAAGAATCTCCATGGCAATACCCAGATTTGCTCTGAGCCACGGCAGAATGGTACCTCCTATATTGAGCAAACAGTATATTGGCCAACAGATTCAGTGTCAACTTCACACACACACCCCCCCAATGGACCAGTCACAATGCCAGTAGACTGCCAGGCACCCAGTATTACTGTTGCACAGGTTAAAACAGCACTGTCCAAGGCCAAGAATACAGCTTCTATGGGACCTAACAATATCCCTGGCTGTGGTCTACATGAACTACAGAGTGAACTGGCACCTCACCTGTGTGCCCTGTTCAATTACAGCCTCACCTCAGGCTTTGTCCCTACTAAATGACACACTGCTACAGTCATCCCTCTCCACCTCCAAAGGAGGAGCGACTACAGAACCCATTAGCCTGATGAGTCTGATATGCAAAGCTATGGAAAGCATCATCATGGACCTAATAAACAAGGATGTAGGGAATCTCCAAACTCTGGATCCCACACAGTTTGGTTTTGTGAAGGGTAGATCATGCCTGCTCAACTTGGTCAACTTCTTTGAATCAGTCACCAGAGCTGTGGATGAAAGCAAGGTTGTTTATACAGCCTAGCTTGATCTGGCCAAGGCCTTTGATACAATTTCCCACTCAGGAATCATACAAAAACTCACTAATCTAGGCATCAACCCCTACATCACCAGGTGGGTTGCAACTGGCTCACAAGTAGAACCCACAGTGTGAAAGTAGCTGACTCCAAGTCAGACTGCCGACCAGTCATGAGTGGAGTCCTACGGGGTTCGGTCCTGGGTCCTCTCCTGTTTGGTATCTACTTCTCTGAAGTCCAGGCCAACACGAAGGGACTCTGGCTGACAAAGTTCGCAGACGATTGCAAGATGGGAGCTATTATTAACTCCCCAAGTGATGCTGACATCCTACAAAAAAAGGCCTCACTGACACCAATGACTGGAGTCAGAACCATGGCCTTAAGCTCAATGCCAAAAAAGTGTCATCATCCCCTTTGGGAAAAACCCGGTTCCCATGAATTACCACATCGATGGTAGTCCACTGAACACAGAAGGAGTTACAAGAGATCTGGGAACACAGGTTGACAGCAACCTCTCTTTTGACCACCACATTGCCACTGTGGTCAGAAAGTCCTTCTATGTGGCACATCTCATTACTAAGGGTTTTGCATCCAGGAAGCAAGAGGTCATTGCCTCCCTCTACTCCTCCCTCATTAGGTCAGTCATTGAGTACAATGCCCCATTTGGCATGTACCTCGCTAGACACCTGCAACAACTGGAGAGGCTACAAAAGTACCTCACAAAGAGGATCCTAGGCCTTAAACATTTGTCCTTTATGGACAGACTCAAAGAACTCCAACTATTCTCTGTCTCATATCACCTACTTAGAGGCGACCTCTGCTTGACTTACAAAGCCATATCTGACCCAGCTCTGTTAGAAATGCTACATCTTAAGAAATCCCAATCCCTCCGCACCACATGCTCCAGAGACCTCAACCTCATTACTACAATCAACAGAACATGCTGGAGGGACAGGTTCATAACCCAGAGACTGCCCATGCTATGGAATAGACTTCCCATGCATGTCAAGCAGAGCACTTCAATGGCCCTCTTCAAGAGAGATCTTGATGAGTGGATGGGAAATAGAAAATTCACCCCGGGGATCATTCCAGTGGCTTTACTCGACAGAGGCACTGGGAACTATGGTTGGTTGGCATGATGCCAGGGTAATCCTATGAGCTAGGCTTGTAAAGCCTCCAGGGCCATTAGCCTAGCACACACCTATGAACTTATGATGATCCATAGGGAAGTAGAATGTAAGAAAATACCATTGCTGTTGGTGTGTCTTGATGCTGAGAAAGTATTCTACAAAGTAAGCTGGGATTCTATAAGTAGGGCAATGTAAGCATGTGTACTTCCTGACACAATAATAAGGTTGATTAGGAGAATATATGAGGGATTGGAGGCAAGAATTAAAGTAGCAGGGTTCTTTTCTGATAAGTTGTGTCTGAACAGAGGAATCAGGCAAGGATGTCCTCTTTCCCTTTTGTTATTTCCTCTAAATTTAGAGCCACTGACAAAGAAAATAAGGGACTCAAAACTTCATGGATATAATTGGTATGACAATCAAGAAAAGTTGGCTTTATTTGAGGATGATATTATTTTGTACCTAATAAATCCAGAAAAGGACATTCCAGTGTTATGGAACATTTTGAGACAGTTTCAAGTTTATTTTTTTCAGGATAGAAAATTAATGAAGATTAAACAAGGGTTATGGCAGTAAATTATATACCCACACATGAATTTGTTCAGCAATACTCATATTTATGGGGTTACGATAAGATAAAGTACTTAAGAGTATGGATTAAAAAGGCTTCTGTTATGGCTAGGATGTGTGGGAAGAGACTAAATAACTCAAAAACTGAGAAATTTGAAGCTCTTGTTTGTGGATATGGATAATAAGATACAAGTAGTGGAATTTTTTTTAGTCCCTTTCGTTTTATATACAGGTCAGGCATATTTTTATCAGAGAGAAATTGTTAACAATAATTAAACTAATAAAGAGGAGAAGGAATTTATCTGGGAGAGGAAGAGATCAAGGGTTAAGTGGGATAAGTTGATCCATCCAATAGAACAAGGTGGTTTAGTATTACCTGATATGAAGGAATATTTTAAAGCTACACAATTAACTATCATATACATTACACAAGAAGAAATGTATAATTCAAAGTGGAAAGGGATGATGATTAAACAGGAGAGAAATTCAAGAAATATGGAGAAAGTAGGATTTTGGTGCTGATCATTAAGGAGAATAACAAGAGCCATACAGAACATTATATTCATAAAATAGTAGAAAGTATTCTAAGAACTAAGTGAATACATGAATAAAGAAAGGAGATTTTCCTGACAGGGATGACTGTAAGTAGGGGTACAGAGAATATGCAAGTGAGGACTGGAATTTATTGGAGAAGACTGGCAAAGGAACCAAGATATTGACAGCAAATAACTAGAGAAGGAAATGTAACAGAATGGGATGAAGCCAAGAAGACATTTGGACTGCAGGCTAGACCAGGGACTGACATCAGAATATAGGCAAAGAGAAAGGAAAGAGGGAATTCTAAGAGAATGTCCTGCTCTTGTAGAGATTTTTAGCTGAATCTAGAACAGAAGCTGCCGTGAATCATTAGTAGGGCATATAAAATATTGCACATTAACTATACGAATCAATCAGAGGAGGTTAGAAAATACTAGGAAGAGAGATGGGATAAGCAATTTACAAGGGAAAAATGAGAGGATATATGCATGGCTCCCAAGTATGCAACAATGTCTAGAGGGTTTAAGATTTTTGCTTGTAAGTGTTTGCATAAGTATTTTTATACCCCAAGCAGACTCCAAAGAATTTTTCCTCAGGTAGATGGCAAATGTTGAAGGTGTGATGGGGAAGAAAGAGGTGACTGGGAACATATATTCTAGGAGTGTAACAAGTTGGCACACTTTAGCAATTCCCTACAGAGTAGTGTGTTAGAAATATTGGGTAAGCAAATGGATGTTAACTAAAGAAATAATTATTTTAAGCTGGGACACATGATCTTAATTGCCTAAACATAGTAAGGCCTCGTTAAGTTTAATTCTGGTGGTTGCCAAAAAGTAATTACTAGAAAATGGAAAGGAGTGTCTGTTTGAAGTTTTGAATACTGTAACAGAGGTAAAGGAAATGGAAGTGGGGTCTTTTCAAAAAAAGCAGCATATTACATCAAAATAAAGGGAAACTATGGGAAATAACAGTTGTGTAAAATCTTACTATAACCATAGATGTCCTTCTCTTCTACATGTTGCAGTATTCATAACATGTGGGAGTCTGCTGCAGCTGACTCATGTGTCTGGCCAGTATGGAAAAGTCTAAAGCTAATGTAGGGTATGTGTGACATCGCACATAGAACTGTTCCTACATCGGTCATAAAATGATGTCAGGTATAAACAGATATCGGCACGTACCAATCCTCAGGACTGAATGCTGCAAGCAGAGCACCAGCCTAATCTCAGGTGAAGAAACATGCCACCACCAAACAGGCGAGTAGAAGGGGGAAGATGGGGGGGGGGATACTGCAACATATAGAAGAAAAAGACATCTATGGGTATGGTAAGATTTTACACAACTATTCTATGTCCTTCTATTCATATGTTGCAGTATTCATAACATGAGGGGAAAATACCAAAGCTCATGCAGAAGAAGATTTGGGTGGAGGGGCAGTAGCACTCTCTACAAACCCCTGCAAAATAGCCCTTGCAAAACCAGCTCTGGACCTGGAAATGCCATCCACCTTATAGTGTCTTATGAAGGTATGTACAGAAGACCAGGTAGCTGCTTCTAAAAGAGAGCATGTGTCTAGACCCTTGAAAAAAGCACCAAAGGAGGACACACCTCTGGTGGAGTGTACCCTAACAGGCAAAGGAAGAGTCTTCCCATGGGACACATAACAAAAGGAAATTCTTTTGAAAATCTAAGTGGAAATAGTCTGCTTGGAAACAGCCCTGCCCAGGGCCCTTGGGTGATAGGAGACAAAAAGGCGGTCAGATTTCCTAATTGGCTTTGTTTTATCCAAATTCTGAGTTACCTATACACCTCTAAGGTGTGTAAGATCCTCTCACTAGACATCTGAGGAGAAGGGAAGAAGCTGGAAAGATTAATTGACTGATTGAGTGACAACTCATTTACCACCTTGGGCATAAAGGAGGGGTTACTGCATAAAGAGACCCTATCCTTGTGGAAAACTGTGAAGGCGAAAGAAGACATCACTGCCTGAAGTACAGAGACCCTTCTAGCAGAAGTAATTTTATTTTATTATTTATTTTACATTTGTTGACCGGGATAGTCTAACTGGATTTATGTCCATTTTCAGTAGAGTCCAGGGAAGATAAGCTCCAAGAGATTACTAGACTACTAACATGCAGGTACTAATTGTTATACAGTTAAATACTACAAATTTTAAAAAGTTCAGGAATCTTCACAGTTTATACAAAAAACATGTTACAAGCATTAGATAAGATATTTTAGACTTCATGCACAAGACTTCATTAGTAACTAGAAAGTAATTGTAAAACAAATGCATACTTCAAGTTTCAACAGTTCAGCAATGCTCACAGTTTAAACAATACTTGTTGCCTGCCTAAGGTAGGATGCTTTAGAATTGTATGCAGAAGAATTTAACTAGGTATTTTAAATTATCTCTATCAGGATAAAATGTGTTTTTGCCAGGGATAGGCCTTGATCTAAAAAGACACAGATAGAGCAGGAATTAGGTCTTAAGAGAGGGTATTTGGGATATAGTATGAGATTAGTCTGGATTTGCACACGGACATAACCAATGGGTTTTAAGATAGAGTTTCAGATTGTGTTTAAAAAGTGTAAATAAGGACAGTGATGTAAGTTCATGGGGGAGTTGGTTCCAATACTTTCCAACTGCATTTGAGAACAGAGCATCTCCTGCCATGTTATTAGATTTACATGTTGATACAAATAGTTTATTAGATGAGTGTAAAGTTGAAAGGTTCTTATATTGGGTAATGAGACTAGCAAGTTTTGGGGTATTGGTAAGTTGGAAAAGGGTTTTGTGTGCAATGGTGAGTTGTTTAAAGTGAATCTGATTCAGAAGCTCTAACCAGCCTAATTGTTTCAGATTATGGCAGTGATGGGTCCTTAAGGAAGAAGCAGTAGCAAATCTGGCAATGGTATTGTAAGCGTTGGCTAGCTTGTTAAGGTTTTTTTGACAAGTTAGTATATATGGAAGAAACATAAAGAAGTGTGGAGATAAGGTGGAAATAGGCAATAGTAGTTCTGGCTAGGGGGGAGAGAAAGGGTTTTATCCTACAGAGGGAGCCCAGTTTCCTGTTGACAGTTTTTATGGTATTGTTGATATGGGTTTCAAAGTTCAGGTTGTTATCAATGGTTACCCCTAGAAGTTTAGTTGTTGGATCAGGAGATATGAGTGTACCATTATTGGATAAGACTGAAAAGTTCATTGGGAGTGATTTACAGGTAGGATTAAAGAGGATGAGTTTGTTTTTTTTGGGGGTTCAAGAGGAGGCAGCGTTGTAGAAACCAATTTTCTGTTTTATTGAATATTGTCTGAGTTAGAGTCTGTAGTTGGGATTGAGATTTAGCTGAGCAGATTATTGTCGAATCATCTGCGTATTGTACACAGTTAATTAAAAGAATAGCTAGGTTGAGGTCATTGATAAATATTGAGAAAAGGATGGGGCCCAATATAGAGCCCTGAGGAACACCTAGGGTAACTGGGAGATGAGATGAGAGGTTGTTGCCCCATAGCACTGCCTGCTGTCTATTATCAAGGTAGGACTGGAATCATTTTATAGTCTTTGTGTCCAGAGAGAAGGATTTTAGGATACTGAGAAGTAAGTGGTGGTTGACCATGTCAAATGCTTTTGAAAGATCGATGAAAAGTGCTGAAGAGAGAAGACTGTTATTATAGTTTTTACTGATGCTGTCAGTGAAGGATAGGAGTGCAGTTGTTGTACTGTGGAAAGGCCTGAAACCATGTTGAGACTGGGCCAGTAAATTGTTCTGGAGTAATTGGTCTAGTAACTGTCTGTGGATGCACTTTTCCATTATTTTAGCTAATGGGGAAAGTAGAGCTATGGGACGATAGTTAGAATATTCTCTGGAGTTTCCACCCTTGTGTAGAGGATAATGTAGGAGATTTTCCAGATGGTGGGAATAGTGCTTTCTTGTATGGTTCTACTTATCAGCAATGATACAGGATAAGCTATGACTTTGGCTACATTTTGCAGGTGTTTAGCAGGTATCTGGTCAGCTGAGGGGGTAGTAGGTTTTAGTTTACTTAAGAGGTTGCAGATGAGGGAAGTTGGGACAGGTTGCAGGTTTAGAGTTGGGAGAGAGTTAGTAGTATTGGTTGGAAAGGCAGAGCTATCAGCTGTTAGTTGATTAGCAAGTGTTTGGATGGTCTCAGTGAAGAAGGTATTAAAAGCATTAGCAGTTTGCTTTGGATTGTCAGAATTTGATCCTATAGGGGGTGGTGTTGCGGATTGGCCTGGTTGAAGTAGTCTGTTTATGCTAGCCCAAAACTTTTGTGGATTATTTTGGTTGGTCTGTTGGAGGTGGAAGTAAAAGTTTTTTTTTATCTTCGAGTATAGCTTTCTTAGTCCCATTTCTTTTTTGCCTGAAAGAAAACCACAACTAAAACCAATCTAAAATTACTATTTAAGCTCCAAAGACTACTAGACCACCTGAAAGTTTGTATCACTTAAGATGGCGATATCCACCCCAACCCAGGCCCTAGCACCACCCGAAGCTCTATACCCTCTAACTACGCCGGAAGTTCTGCTGGCTCTCTCCTTATATTTCACCTCAATATAAGAAGCATTAATAACAAAGTTCACAACTTACATGCGTTGCTAGCTACCCACTCCCCTGACATTATGTGACTATCGGAAACATGGCTTAAACCAAGTACCAAGGATGAAGAAATTATCCCACCCGGGTATAATATTCTTAGGGCTGACCGGTTAACTAAAAAGGGTGGGGGAACAGCTGTTATATTTAAAAATTCACTGAACGTCATAAGGAATCCACTCCAACCCCCTAAGGTCTCCAACCTAGAACTGATTGCCCTAAAACTATGCTTAAACAGTCAAAAAAGCATTAACCTTGTAGTAATCTATATACCACCAGGAAAGAACTTAGAAAACCTAGAGCAAACCCTCAGCTGGTTAGCCACTAATTTCCCTCAAGAAACCATAATACTAGGAGACTTCAACATTGACTGGTCCCTCTACTCCAAACACATAAATCCCCACCCTATCTCCAAACACATAAATCCCCACCCTATCAACCTACATGGGTTCTCCCAAAATATTCTATCTCCCACTAGAATAGGAAACACTCAACAAAAAGAGAGTATTATTGACTGGATTCTTACCAACAAGGGTAAAAACAACTATACCACCGGGACCCTTCCCAACGACCTTAGTGACCACCTTATTACTTATATCAGAAAACTCAAATGCCCACCTACTAACCTCCAACAAAACAGACTAATTAGAAACAACAAGAAATTTGTCCCTAACCAATTTCTTGCAGAACTCAAATCTTGTAATTGGTCCATCCTAAAAACTTTATCGCTAGAAGATCTTATTTTAACGACACTTTCCTTAAGATACTTGACATCAGAACCAAGGATTGCACCTTGGTTAACAGGAGACACCAAAACTAAAATTAAACTTGACCAAGCCTGGAACAAATGGAGAGCTACCAAATCTCTAGATCGCATTAAGTTTCAACAGCTTAGAAACTCAACTAAAACTGCCATTACTACAGATAAAAACAATATTTCTGTCACCTCCAGGATAAACATCAGCATAACCCAAAGAAATTTTGGGCTGGATTCAATAATCTCCTCCATCCTGGCAAATCCACCACTCCCACCCCTGAGAAACTCATTGGGAAACATCCAGAAGTAATAGCCAACACCTTTAACTCTTTTTTACCGAGACTATTCAATCACTAGCCAGTCAACTTTCCTGTACCCCCACCAGCAACCCTAACTAATGACCAAGACCACCCTCCTTTAACTTACAGCCAATATCCACCTCCTATATAATGCACTTCTGAAAAGCTCAAACCAACCACCCTGGCGGACCAACTCCCAGCAGACTACTTACAAATCGCATCTGATGCCATAGCATACCCCATATCAATCTTGATTAACAGAACCATAGCTGAAGCTACCATTCCCTCTATTTGGAAAATTTCCTACATCATCCCTCTTCACAAAGGCGGACCTCTACAGACACATCTAACTACAGACCCATTGCTATACTGTCTCCACTAGCCAAAATTATGGAACGGTGTGTTCATAAACAGCTCATAAACTACCTCACCCTAAATAGTCTATTGTCCCACACCCAGCATGGTTTTCGCCCCATCATAGCACAACCACTGCCCTTCTCTCTTTCGTGGACTCACTCAACAGCAACCGTAACAACAAATTAATATCCTCCGCTCTCTTTCTTGACTTGTCAAAGCCTTCGATATGGTCAATCACCAACTCCTGCTCCACACCTTGAAAACACTACGTCTTAGTAACCTCGCTATCAGCTGGTTCAATGCTTACCTCACTGGTAGAAAACAAGCAATGGCAAAACAAGCTATCCGATTTACTCCCAAATAACATTGGTGTTCCCCAAGGCTCTATACTTGGTCCCCTTCTCTTCTCTGTCTTTATAAATGATCTTCACTCAGTCATCCCTAGAACCTCTTGTATTCAATATGCAGACGACTCCACCCTGATCTGCTCAGACATCTCCCTCACCAAACTCCAAGTTTCAACCCAGCAGTGCTTTACTATAGTTGAAAATGGTTCTCAGATTTAAAACTTTTACTAAATCCTACTAAAACCAAGTTACTGCTATTTTTTCCTCTGCATCTATCGGCCAAGGTAAAGAACCTCCAAACGCCAACAACCCTACTTTCCACGTGATCTCTACCAATGGAACCATCATAGAGCCTGTCTCCCACACCAAACTACTTGGTGTGACCATCGACCACAAGCTCAAATTTGACATACACATCAGCTTAACCATTAACTCTGTCAATAAGAAACTAGGCTCCATGTACAGAATAAATAACTTCCTAACCCCACACACCAAACTAACTATAGCTCGCACCCATCTCCTTTCAACCCTCCTTTATGCCTCCCCAATATTTTCATTCCTCAACAAGACTGAGCTAAATAAACTTTCTACAGCTTATAACCATATAGCCAGATTCATAACAACCCACCACTGCCTAAATCTAAAGGCACTTGAATGGTTAGAACTGCCCAATATTCTCAAAATCAACCAACTCACTGAGGCATTTAAGATAATTAACCAACCAGACAACACCTCACTTAATAAAATACTTACCCCTACTCCAACCTAACCTGCCTCAGATCTTCTAAAACTGTCCGGTACAAACCGTCAAATCTAATAACTCTGGAGGTGATGCTCTCTACCAACTCCATTGGTAGGCTTTGGAACTCCCTCCCAACCAGCCTAAGAATTATTACCTCACTCAACCAATTCAAAAAACTCCTCAAAGAGTTCCTCTTGTAACACTGGCGGTGTCCTTGTACCAAACGTGACTAACAAAGAGTTCAGGTCTGTACCACCCCAGAATTCCACCACTTAATTGCAATTGAAGCATGTGAGATTATTTACTTAAGTTCTGTGCCTGTTTTATATAGTGTGTAAAGCCAATTGTTGTATTTTTATTCTCTATTTCAACTACATGTATAGCCAATTGTTTTATTTTTATCTCTATTTCAAATATATGTAAAGCCTATAGTAATTTTTACTGTCTTAGCATCTATTATGTTATCTGTACCTTCTTCTTGGAGCTTTTCTCCCCGGGCCTCTACTGAAAATGGACATGTATCCAGCTAGACTAGCCCGGTAAACAAATGTAAAATGAAATAAAATAAATAGTGCCCAAACTTTATTTCTCTGTTGAATTTTCTGCCTGGTTTTCTTTGTAAGCCATGGGGAGGGTTTAGATTTAATTTTGATGAAACGCTTTGGTGCATGGTGGTTAAGGATTGTTAAGAATTTTGAGTTAAAGTAGTTTGTTGCTTCGTCAAGTGGGAGGTATTTTATAGGTGACCAATCACATTCTTTTAGTTCAGCTTGGAAGTTATTGGGGTTAAAGTTTCTGTTGCTTCTTATTGTTTTACATATGGCTGGGTTGTGTGAGCTCGACCTTTGCCTGATTATGTAAGTGAGAGAATGGTCACTTACATTGTCAGGGAGGGTCCCTACATTATAGAGTTGTTGGTGATTATTTATTAGAATCCAGTCTAGGATGGATTCTTTGTTATTGTGTTTATTAATTCTGGTTGGGGGGTTAATTGTTTGTGGGAAGCCATTAAGGTTAATATGGGAGGTTGATGATTCAGTAGAGCAGTCCTTCCAGTCTATATTAAAGTCTCCAAGAATTATTGTCTCTTGGGGAATTTTTGTGGAGAGTTCAGCAAGGATACCTTCCAGAGTGGTGATGCTGTTACCAGGGGGCAAGTAGATACATATTATATTGGCCACAAGAACTGTTTTCCAGGTGCAGTGGAGCACAGAAGAGGAACTTGCTGGCTCAAAAGGGGCCAGGGTAAGTTTTTCTAGAACAAAATTAAGATCCCAAGGTGAAGGAACTGGTTTTCTTGGTGGTCTAATATGAAGGACACCTTTCAAAAAAAGTTTAACTTTAAGCATGGAAGTGAATGGAGAAGACTTGCGCAAACATGCTGAGATAGGGAAAGATGAGCTTTTACTGAAGAGTACAACAGCCTGCTCTTCAATCATTCACACATAGGACATAAGCACTAGAATATCCACCAGTAGTGGTTGCAAATGCTTTGAAAGACACCAGATGGAAAACCTTTTCCATTTGGAAATATAGGATTTCCTAGTATTAGGTTTTCTTGCCTCCTGCAGTACTTACTGCATGTCCTCAGAGAAAAGGTGCCTGAAAGGAATCAAAACCCTATCACCCACAGGTTCAGTTGCAGAGATGACATCTGTGGGAGTATTATAGATCCCTTGTCTGGTGTGAGTAGGTCTATTCTTTGGGCTAACTTGTGATGATTGCCCTTGGCTAAATGCAGAAGAAGGGGGAACCAGTGCTGTCTTGGCCAAAAGGGAGTCAGCAGCAAAATTTTTGGTTGCTCCTGTTGAATCTTCAACAGGACCTTTTGGAGAAGTGGGAAGAGGGGGGAATGCATATAAAAACATCCCCTTCCAGGAGACGGACAGGGCTTCCACCTTCCATGCCAAAGGATATGGGAATCTGACACACAACTTGGGGGAGGTGAAGAGATCTACCTGAGCTATATTCACCAATGGACCATGTCCAGAAACACATTCTTGTGTAACATCCATTTGAGGGACCGTGTTATGGACTTGCTCAATATGTCTACCACAACATTTTGAGTCAAAGTAATGTAAACTGCATGGAGGGTGAGCTGACTCTGGGAGGCTAACACCCAGGCTTGGACAGCCAGTCTGCACAGGAGATAAGATTTGGTCCTTCCCTACTTGTTGACATACCAGAGGACTGTGGTATTGCCTGTAAACCATTTCAAGGCACCAGGGAGAAGAAAGGGTTTGATGATTTGTAGTGTGATAATTAGGGTTCACATCTCCTTTATGTTGATGTGTTCCCTCTTCTGAGACGGAAACCACACATCTCTGACTCTCCATGAGGCCAGAGCTGCTACATGTCCATGTTTAGCACCTGAGTGGGAGAAGTGGCTGCAAGGGTAAGTCTGGATTCCTTGTAACCTGCTGAATTCACCAGTTTAGTTCCTTTTTCAGGTAGGGTAGAAGGGGTATTACAAGATCCACTGGATGTGAGTGTTGTACCCAAATGGTTCTCAGGAACCACTGGAATTTTCTCATATGTAACCTGGGAAGTGGTAGCATGGGAATAGTGGATGCCATGAACCACTGGAGATGAAGAAACTCCCTGTCAGTCAGGGATTGAGGGGGAAGAGGGCCTGGATGTAGAATGTGAGGGAAAGGACCTTTTCTGGTGGTAAGAAAGCCAACATCTTGTCTGCCTGGATCTTGCATCCTAGGAAAATGTGGTCTTGAGAAGGAACCAGGGTAGATTTTTGGTAGCTGATAGTGAATCCTAGACCTTACAGCAGTGACACTGTGAAGAGAAGATTCTCCTGAAGGGTGTCTGGTGTCTGAGCCTGGAGAAGAAGATCGTCCAGGTATGCGGAAATTTGTTTGCCGTGTAGCCTGCAGAAGGCTATGATAGGAGCTAAGCACTTTTGGAAAGACCCTTGGGGCCACAGACAATGCAAAAGGCAAGGCAGAGAATAGAAAATATATGGAAGCAATAGCAAAGTGAAGATACTTCCTGAACTGAGAATGGATGGAAATATGAATATGAACATCCTTGATGTCCAGGGACACCATAAAGGCCTGAGAAAAGATGAGGGGAAGAAGAGTGGGCAAGTTTAACATGCAAAAAGTGGGAACTTCCAGGAAAGCATTTAGATGGGATAAGTCTAGGATGAGTCTCCAAGGACCATCCTTCATGGGGACCAGGAACATTCTGGAGAAAAACCCTCTTCCTACTTGGGAGGGTGGCACCTGCTGAATGGTGCCCTGACAGAGAAGACTGGAAAAGACCTGGAAAAAGAATTCCAGCTGTTCCCCTTGGAGGTTGTGGAATACCCCTGAAGAAAGGAGGTGTTTTCTACATCATAAAGTACCCTCGAAGGATAATGAAGAGAACCCAAGAGTTCTGGGTGATCTGTTTCCAAGCAGACAGAGAAAGGGAAAGAAGAAAGGGAAAGAGGACTTAGGCTGTAAGGGGTAGGTAGCCACAGACTACCTGGCTTAACCTGAAAAGGCTGCTTCTGTGCAGCAGGAGGAAAATTGCTTCCAAGCATATCTTTTACTCTTTGAAGACTGGGGTCTGGAAGACTTCCTTACAAAAGGGTCTTGGTAGGGCAGTTTCTCTGAAATCTTGGGATAGGGACCCAAAAATGTGCTTAAGGTCTTGCAGCTCTTTGCCCTCTTCCTGTAATGACTTAGAGTTCTGCAGCAAAGGTACAAAATAATGCCTTTTTGTCCAGGGGGGGCATCCATGATTTTTGCCTTAATGTCATCAGGCAAAGGTTGAAGCCGGAGCCAGGAATAACTCATGAGAACTGACCTTGATGTAGCTGCTCTGGCTGGTGCCTCCACAGCATCATAGCTACACTTTACAGAAGGATGTGCAACTTGAGCAGAGGAGTTAAAAATGGGGGATAACTTAGCTTTAGTGGGAGAGTCTGGGAGCTTGGAAAGTAGCTTACCAGCATCCGAGAGAACGGCCAAAGAGTATTTAGCCATATGGGTCTGTTAATTTATGGCCCTGGATGCCAGAGTTGCTGATGTATAAACTTTCATCCCTAGTCTCTCCATAACTTTACTCTCCTTGTCTGAAGGGAGCAGGGAAGTGGAGGGTAACATCTTGGAGGCCTTGTCAGCAGAAACTGAAATTGTTGCAGGTCTGCATAGGGACATTTAAACAGAAATTTGGAATTCTCTGACACCTTATAGAACCTGTCTGGCCTTTTAAGGGAGTAGGTTGAGAGTCAGGGCACTTAGAAGCTGCACAGAATGCTTTCAGGAAGGCTTGCAGAACAGGGGGTATGGCACACAGGGAAGGGGAGTCAATCTGCAGAGGTCAGATTATCTTTTTTTGATGTCTAACACCTGAGAACAATCCCATCTGAAGAACTCCCTCATTTTGACAATGATTTCCCCAAAAGAAATATCCTCTCCAAGGGAATCTGTCCCATGTGATTTTTCTTCTGGAGAAGAATATCCCAAAGGAGATGAAATTTGGGCAGAATAAGTCAAAGATTCATCTCCAGAAGAATCTTGTTCATCTGATGAAAGTTCCCCAGATCCTCTTTTGTGGAGTAGAGGGAGGAAGGGAGGGAGAGACCCGATGATTGCCTCAGGGCCATAAATGCACTGAACCAACCTTGGAAAAAAGCTTGCCAATCTGACAGCTGCTCTGGGGGGGGGGGGGGGGGTGTGCAGGGGAAGCAATGCTTAGTTTTAAATTTTTTACTTTTGAGGGACATCCATGTGGTGGAAGGACGATGGGCCCAACATCAGCCTACACTCAACAATGTTAGAAGGAACATCTTCTCGGGCAATGATCTGTGGAATGCTGTGTGGGCCTTCAGTTACAATGAGCCAAGGTTCCCCCCACTATATCCAGAATGGATGCCTGTGTATCCCCCAAGGATATAGTAGGATCCTTCATGGCCTCCACATCGGTACCCATGGAAGGAGCACCTACCGACTCCAAAACGGTCTCTGGGCAAACATTGGTCTCGGGAGAGATGTCTGGTACTGGAGGGGCAGCGGGTAAGTCAGGCCTAAATTTCTTGGTCTTCTTAGCTAGTGGCTCACCTGAAGGGCATGACATACCTTCCACATTGTGTGCGAGACATTTAAGGCGCTGGTTTTCTAGGTAAAAACTCTGAGAAGCTAACCAGTTATACAGGGTCTTGAGAACAAAGGCCTTGCAAATAGAGCAAGAAGTATGGTCATGGTCAGGGCCTAGGCAAAAGAGACAAAAGTTGTAAGAGTCCTTATGTGGAATTGCTTTCCACATTGACATTTACCCCTCCTAGCTGACAAGTAACCTCAAAAAATACAGAAGCAAGTAAAGCAATAAGAAAAAACCCGAAGAAGGCACTTATCTGATCGGGATCTGCAATTTTTCTGATGAGCAACAACCAGAAAAGACAATATGACTGGTGGCAGAAAATTTCTGAAGACTGGTATGTGCTGACATCTGCTTTATACCCAAAGTGATTTTATGACCGACGTAGGACCAGTTCCATGTGCGACTTTACACGTACCATACATTAGCATTAGACTTTTGTATACTGGCCAGACGTGCGAGTCAGCGAAGACAGACTCTCACATGTTATGAATACTGCAACATATGAACAGAAATACGTCAATACATGCAGAACAATGTTCAGGAGGAGGAGGAGTAGTGAGGTTTAAGGGAAGGCAGGAATTGAGCAATTTAGGGAATGTTAACTAATAATACTTATAAAAAAAGTACATATGTGAAGTATAATTTATGTAATAAGAAACATGTTAATATGGTTTGTTTTCCTTTTTATTAATGTGTGTTTACCTATGTCTTAAGTGCTAATTTAATAAAGATGCTAAAAAAGAAAAAAATTTCTTTATAAATGTGCAAATGCCAATATTTAAAAAAAGGAAAGCCACAGCGCTAAAAATATCAGCCGGAGACAGGAATGTGACATAAAGGACTTTGAGCAGGATGGAGTGTATAAATAATTGGGAATAGGGGATGGGCTGGCAATAAAACATGAACAAATGATAATAAAGCTCTGCAAAGAATACTCCAGAAGACTAAAGCTAATACTGAAACTGCCTTTTTGCATGTTTACATGTATAACCATTATGTACATAGATTTACAATGGTGTAATTGCATAAATATTGGCTGACCTCATCAAAACCAAGTATAGTGAACATTTTAAAGCAGGAGAAGAAGTCCAAGAACATATATTTGCTTAGTTTAGCAGAAGAATTTTTGAACAAACTGGAAATGGAAATCAAACCAGAAGTAGGTAAGAATCACACAGCAACTGAAAGAAAGTGCAAAAAAAAAAAAAAAAACGAGTAAATAAATAAAACAAAAGGACCAGAAGATAAGGAATACAATTTGGAAATCCACAAATATAGTGGCAAGTACACTTCTGCAACAACCTCACGTTGGCCAATATTAGACACAACAATGGTTAAGGACAGGTAAATTGAAACCAAAAGATAAAATGCTAATAATGGTGGCCCTGGATAGTGATCTGTGTACATGTTGGTTTACACATCTACTGAAAAACTGGAAGAAATGGATAAATGCAGTTTCTATAACACAGAACTGGAAACAGTTACACATCTAGTTGATGGGGATTAAACACTCAAACATGAGGGTCTGTATACTGAAACGGACAACAATATGGCAAGACTGCTGCAACGGGGATTGAGCAAACAATGCAATATAGAAGTAGCTGAGAAATATTGGAGACATAAACCACAAGGAGATATCAACAATGATAAAATTTATATCACACAGGAGGATCACCCATTATCAACAGTTAAAAAAGCAAATGCAAGAAAAACAGATAGAGTAGCCCAAGAAAAAAGACAAAAGTAGCATTTATCATTGAAACTGCTACACACAGTGAATACAGTGTCTTTACAAAACGTCTTAAAATGCCAGGAGTTGTAAGCAGAAACAAGAACAATGTGGAAGAAAAATAGTCATATAGTTCCAACAATAGTAGGGGCAGCAGGTCTAACAAAAATAATTTGCAATCATACTCAATCAAGTTACCAATCCATGCAATGTCATGTGAATTGAAGAAGGAGTCAGTTCTGGGCACACTGCAGGTGCAGGAGTTTGGAAGAGTAGTCTTGGCTAACATCAAAGACTAAGTAAAACTGATTTCTTAAACTTTGATTATGCTCTGACTCAGGAAAGGGGTCCACTCCCATCAAGGTATGTAAAAAAACTAATAAACATTTGGAGAAATTAAACTGACAGAGATTCTCAGTTCTGCAGCATCAGCCAGTCTTCAACAACTAAAGTTATTTCCTCATTTCTGCCTTATACTATGCACATGAGTACTACCATACAAGTGCTGTACATTTATTTTAGTGCTTCCTCTGTATCCCCTAATTGGTACAAATGGAAGATTTTTTTATTACACTATCCTTTCAAGGCAACAGATTAACTACTTACCTCTAAAGGGTGCTGGAAAGCCTGGTGCACCATCTGGACCTACTGAACCTTTTGGTCCAACTTCTCCTCTAACACCTTGAAATCCTAGTTCACCTGGATCACCTACAATGCCTACAAAAATAAAGTTTATTTAAAGGACACAATATAGTTTGTGAAAATACAAATGTAATTTAAACATTTTTGCAAATGTGTAAGTCAGCAGGTATCATTAGAATTAATACTTCAAAATTCAGTTTTTCTAAATTGTCAAACTTTACTTCATATTTTACAGCCAGATAAAACATATGTATATTTACTGAGTAGTTCAAAACATTTCTAGAGGAAAATGTATCTTGCAAAAACTAAGGGATTCTGAGGTGTAGTTTTATGTATTTTGTAATTACTGTTTTGATTACATTGTACTATTTTTTCAAATCTTTTCAGTTTCTTTGTAGCTCACGTCTGAAAAGGGTCCACCTGGATCAGTTTAATTATTTAATTACTGATGTTTAAAATAAAGATAACCCGATGTAGGTAAGAAAGCTTCATTAAATACAGGTGACAATGGGCTGGATAGTGAAAATGAAGACTTGTAAACATCTTGATAAATAAAAATGCTGCATTTTAAATTATTTCTGAATTTCACATGCCCTTTTAAAATATTCCATTTATTATAAATCAGATACAATGAACCACATTGTCAGTACATTATGATCACATTTTTTTAAGTGAAATAGGATTTGTAATGAAGGATATGCATTTATCCACTAGAGCAAATGAAGGATTGCACACAGAGATTCTGGCCAGCCAGGCTTGATTACAGTGTGCTGCCAAAGAGTCTGATGGGGAAGGACATCAACTTGCATCAGTTAGCTCTTCTTTTCTAAGGTATGGGGTTACTGCTTCAATGTCAATATTAGTGCAGTGATGGATGTCTGCAGTGGGTGTTATATAATATGAAGCAAGTTTGTGCATGCCATACTGATGTTACTACACAATGGGTAGGAGTTAAGGGACAAAAGCAGACAAACATTACTCCCAAATGCCAAACAAAATGGGTTCACTCCTGGTTTCTCCCATCTCCTCTCTAGCTGATTATGGAGAGTGAGGAGCAGGAGAATGGGTATCTGTAGATCTTCTTCTTCTTCTTCTTTCGGCTTTTTCCCGGTTAGGGGTCGCCACAGCAGATCACCTTGTCCGCACATTGAATGGCAGTGGAGTTTTACAGTGTCGAGTTGCCAGCCCAGCGCCCAACCTTCCACAGAAGGCACACTCACACGCACACCTAGGGCCAATTTAGATTGTCCAATCCACCTGCAGCATGTCTTTGGGATGTGGGAGGAAACCGGAGCACCCGGAGGAAACCCACGCGACCACAGGGAGGACATGCAGACTCCGCACAGAAGGCACCCCAGCCGAGGATTGAACCGGAGAACCTCTTGCTGTGAGGCGGCAATGCTAACCACTGCACCACCGTGGCCGCCCAATGGGTATCTGTAGATGGCAGCCAATATTAAAAAAACATACACATATGCATATATAAATTAGCAAGCTCTGAAAAAAAAGGGCTTGATTTTCAAAGATCTCTGAGGCAAATCATGTGTATCTTCTGGATCTATATTTACAAAAATATGCTAAAATGTCAAACTACATATCTCCTTACAATGAAAATGTTACATGAACCATAACGATTACATAAACTTTTTCTTTGCAATGTTCCTCCTTGTTTATGTATCTGTGTAATAATACTTTATCTATTTTACTAGTTACTTCTATTATTTCAACTACTTTTTGTTTTTGTGCATTTATCTTTCCACATTTATAGACTCTATACATATTCTGCTTTTATTATAAGAATTCCTTTACTTTTTTAGAATTGTGCAGTCACTGCAAGCTATCTTTCCTCTTTGTCACAGAAATAAATAGGCATTACATTATGTCCCTCGTATTACTAAATAAAGAAGTTATGTGCTCACCATAATGTTCCAAGTTTGTAGTCCATCTCGCCCTTCATTCTTACAATTGGGTTCAGAGCTGATCCTCAGCTCCAACTTGGCCGATTACAAAGCTCGAAGTCTCTAAGTTGGCTCATGGCAAGGTAGGTATTCCATAATACACTACTTACAATCCCCAGATCTTGTTTGCTGCTGTCTATAATAGTGATATAGAAGTATTTACACAAGGAAAAACAATAGATGAAAGGCCTCCATCTCTAAGGAAGATAGACATTATCTTGTCTCCAGATCCTTCAAGGATACATGGATGGGGGGGGGGGGTTCATAAGAATGAAGGGTGAGATGGACTACAAACATGGAACGTTATGGTGAGTATATAACTTCTTTATGTTCTGTAGTCCTATCTCGCCTTCATTCTTATATATGGGACAACGTCCCTAGCATCTTTCTCTCGGGTGGTTCATGGGAAAATACTCCTAAGAACCATGGAACAAAGGAGGCTTTACCCCTGGAGGCCAAGTCCAATTTGTAATGAGTAATGAAGGTATGAGGGGTAGTCCAAGTTGCTGCAGCACATAGTCTGTCCATTGGAATTCTGGCTTGAAAAGTGGCAGATGTGGATACAGATCTGGTGGAATGAGCTTTAATTTTAAATGGGAGTTCTTTGCCATTAGAAGAGTAAATAAAAGATATGCAATTTGAAATCCAGTTTGATAACGTTATCTTGGAGACTGGCCTTCCTTTTCTTGTCTCTGAAAAAGATATAAATAATTGGTCTGATTTCCTACACTCTTTGGTTCTATGTAGATAGAACCTTAACTGTCTGTGTGCATCAAGCTGATGAAACTTATATTCCGCTTTGTTTGTATAACTTGGAAAAAAGACTGGCAGTTCAATAGTTTGATTAATATTTGATTGTGAACAAATCCTGGGGATGAAGGAAGGGTTAGTGCAAAGGGTAACTATGTCTTTATGGAATATCAAGTAAGGAGGTTTTACTGAGAGTGCTTGCAGCTCTGACACTCTTCTGGTGGAAGTAATGGCTACCAGAAAAATGGTCTTCCATGAAAGGAACTTTAAATCATATGTATGTGAAGGTTCAAAAGGCGGTAAGGTAAGTTTTGAAAGAACAAAATTTAAATCCCAGGGAGATATATGTTCTTGAAAAGGAGTTTTTAGTATGGCAGTGCCTTTTAAAAATGATTTACACAATCTGTGAGCCATAAGATTAGGTTCATGTTGCCCCAAATGAAAACTGGAGACAGCTGCTAATTGAACTTTGATTGTAGCAGCAGCTGATCCCTGATGAAAAAGTTTGGTTAGAAATTCTAATACTAAGGGAATGGAGGCAGTGTATGGATCTATGGTCCTAACTTGTGCCCAACGGGAAAATCTTTTCCATTTGCTAGTGTACAATTTTCTTTTAGAAGGTTTATGACATGATGTCAAGATATGTGCAGCCACAGGAGAGAAATCATGAAGCCTGACTAGGGATGGAAGTGGAGCAGCCATGCTGTCAAGTTGAGGGTGTGGAGACAGGGATGGAACATGCCTGACATTTGTGTCAGAAGGTCTGGTACTGGGTCCAGAGTCCATGGATCGTCCAGAAGGTGAGGCCTGAGAAAGGGGACCCAAATCTGATGAAGCCAGTAGGGAGTGATGAGAATCATTCTGCTTCCCAAAGTCTTTGCTTTCTGGATAACTTTCGATATTAGCGGAAAGGGAGAAAAAGCATAAAGAAGTCCCGAGGGCCAATTGTGGACAAGTGCGTGTCTCGGTGTCTCCCCCGGGGGGGATAAGGGTGAAGTAGCTGCTGCATTTGGTGTTCATTGGGGTGGCAAACAGATCGCAGCAAGGCTGTCCCCATTTGTGGAAAATCTGTTCTGCAACTTTCTGATTCAGAGACCACTTGTGAGGCATCAAGATTGCCCTGCTGAGCTTGTCGGCTATAACACTGGTTCTCCCCGGAATATGCATTGCAACTAGAAAGCGTTGAGAAGATATCACCCACTGCCAAACACGAAGAGCCTCTCAACATAGGGGGTAGGATCTGGTTCCCCCTTGTTTGTTTATATACCATACCACTGACATACTGTCTGACTGGATTGCTATTGTCCCTAGAGGAAGAAACTCGTGAAGTGCTTGCAACACTAGTAGCACTGCTCTCATCTCTAGAACATTGATATGCAAGTGAGCCTCATGTTCTTGCCATGTGCCTTGGACTGTCCTTCCTAGATAATGCCCCCCCACACCCTATCTGGGATTCATCCATGGTCACAGTAGCAATGGGTTGGCGAGGAAAGAATGGTGTCCCTATCATTAGTTGATTGTACTGGATCCACCAAAGAAGGTCCTTTTTGCAAGATTCCATTATTAAAATGGGATGAGACAGAGGCAGTTGCTGAAGAGACCACTGGGAAAAAAGTAGCCACTGTAGAATTCTCATATGTAGTCTGGCTAACGGAACTAGAGTTATAGTAGAGGCCATGGTTTCCAGTAGTTTGAGCACTGTCTTCGCTTTGACCTTGTGATGAGAAAGCAGGCTGTATATTTATTGTCTTAGATTTTGCATTCTGTCTGAAGGAAGGTGAGCCATCATTGCAACTGTGTCTATTTCTGCGCCTATAAAAGTCACATATTGAGAGGGCGACAAAACAGACTTTTCCCAATTTATAGTGACACCTAGCTGAGTACAGACTTAGATGGTTGAATCCCTGGCTTGTAGAAGTAGATGCCTGGTGGTGGCAGTCAGGAGCCAGTCGTCCAGGTACAGAAACACTTGGAATCCAAGACATCTCAAATGAGCTGTTACTACTGCCATGCATTTGGTGAACACCTTGGGGGCTGTGGTGAGACCAAAGGGCAGAGCATGAAATTGGTAATGACTGGCTTCCAGTCAAAACTGTAAATGACTCCTTGATGCTCTGTCCATTTTTATGTGGTAATACGCATCTTGGAGATCTATGGACCACATCCAATTGTCTTTCCCTAACAGAGGGAGTATACACTGCAGTGTTACCATTAGGAACTTGGACTTCTTCACTGATTCGTTTAACTTGCTGAGATCCAAGATGGGCCAGGTCTATATTATAACATCGAATTTTATAAAGTTCGAATGTTATAATATCGAACCAGTTTTGTCGAACGCTGAAAACAGCGAAGGTGCAGGAAACCGAATTCTTTCCCAGGGAAAGAATTTGGTGGGCTGTTGCTGTGGCTTCACTGTTTTCAGCGTTCGATATGTTGGAACATTACGGGTCGGGTTCAGGTAAGTGTGCGATTGGGTGTTGGTTAGGGTTAGGGGGTGGGTTAGGTGAGTTAGGGTTAGGGAGCGGGTCAGGTAAATGTGCAGTTGTGTGGACGTTAGGGCTAGGGTGCGGGTCAGTTAAGTGTGCGATTGTGTGTAGGTTAGGGGGCGGGTTAGGTGAGCTAGGGAGCGGGTCAGATAGGTGTGCGATTGTGTGGATGTTAGGGTTAGGGGCCGGGTTAGGTGAGTTAGGGTTAGGGCGCAGGTGAGGTGAGTGTGCGATAGTGACAGACCTTAGGGTTAGTGTCGGGTTAAGGTAAGTGGATAGCTAGTAGTGTATATAAAGTTTAATTTAGGTTTAGTTGTAGGATTTTAAGTGTATATGTGTGGATTGCTGTTTTTTGTGTGTGTTTGTGTTGTGTGTCTGTTTCTCGGAATAGTGATTTCTTTCCCTGGGAAAAAAATCGCTATTCTGACTGTTCGATGTTTGCGGATTTTGGTATTTAGGGTTCGATATTATAACATTCGATCTTTGCAGATTTCGATGTTATAATATAGACCCAATGGGCCTCCAGTCCCTTGTTCATTTTGGCACTAAAAAGAATCTGCTGTAAGTTCCAAATCCTATCTGGTCTGCGAGGACGGTTTGGATGACTCTCTTTTGGAGTAACTTTTGGACTTCTACAGTTGATTGATCCCTGTGACTGGGTGGAACATCTGGGATTCTCTTGGTTAGATAAGGTGGAAAAGAGAAGAATGTAGAGTATCCTCTGGAAATTATCCTTTGTACCCACTTGTCTTGTGTGATGTTGTGCCAGGCTTCTGTGATCAAAGATAAGTGACCCCTGACTGGCACCAGAGAAGCGCATCCGGGCCTCACTTCAGGAGCACTGATAGGGACATCCACTACAAGAATCGTGGTCACCCTGGTTTTGTAGACCCCCCCCCCCACCTCTAGGGCAATGTCTACCACTATTTCTTCCTCCTCTGCTTCTGGAGAAGGAATCACCTTTTGCGTCTGGGAAAAATCTCTGAGATTTCTTGTACCACATTTTTCCCCCTCTCTGACCTTTAGCGTATGGTCTAGAAGGGATGAAAAAACGTACTCCCACAGCAGAGAGAGTCTTCCCTTCCTGCTTGGATCTGTGAGCGTGTCTTTTACCTTTGGTCCAAAGAGAAAGGAACCATCAAAGGGGGCATTGGTAAATGCAGATTTAAAGGGCTCCGCAAAGTTACACAAGCATATCCAGGAGAGTCTCCTGAGGGAAACTCCTGAACCCGCTGCCCTGCTCGCTCCATCTGCTGAGTAAGATATCAGCCTCATGGGGGAGTTAACAATAGAGTTTAAGGTGGACAATTGAGCAGTAACCTTTTCAAGGACTCCTTCAGTTAAAATACCTTGGTGAGTAACTCCCAGCTCTTTTAGGAGATCTCTTTGAAGCCTAGTGAAATGGGTGAGATAATTCAACGATCTGAGCGTAAAAGCCACTGAAGAAAAAATACGCTTCCCATATCTGTCCATTGTTCGAGACTCTTTGTTTGGTGGGTGGACAGATGAGGATGTCTCTGCTAGTTCCTTTTTTGTGGCTACTGCCACCACCATGGCACCTACAGGCATACCTTTGGTCAGAAACTCTTTTTCCTTAGGAGCCAAAAGGAATTTGTTCAGCCTTCTAGGGACTGGTTCCACAGTATCAGGAGTTTCCCACACCTTTCGACTCACCAAATCTAACAGCTCATCGAAAGGTGGACACCCCCAAGAGGCTGAAGGTTGTGACCCAAAAGCCTTCAAGTACACTGACTCCTCATCAGAAGGGGTGAGGGTGGACCAGCCGCCTCTCTGTTTCAAGATCTCTAGGATATGTACGAAGGAGATATCATCAGAGGATGACATAGGGGACCCTTCTGACTCCTCGAGGTCAGTGTCAGAGGTGATGGACTCATCAAGGGAGTCTACATGTTTCCTCTTGCAAGTTTTCTTCCGAGGAGGCTCCTCAGAAGAGTATTCTGGAAAGGTCTCGGAAGACTGAGGGACACCCAAGGGGGGCTCCTGAGGCTGCAGGTCTTTGCTGTCATGAGAGAGAGATGGTGCTGAGACAGAGGTTGGAGCTTGAGGGGGAAGAACAGTGGTACCCTTGTGTAGAGTTGAAGATCTAGACAGTACGCTCCTCATCATCTCAAAGGCAGATCCCTCCAGCTCCCAGGACACTACCGGTTCCAAAGAAGCAGAAGTAGCCCCTGGCTCTGGAGCGATCGACTCCTAGACAGATGTGGGATCCAAGCTCAGCCGAGCCGACGCACTGAGAGGTAGGCTCGGAACCAAAGAAGTTCTGGTCCGAGTGTCTCCATTGGGGCCGACTGGTGAGCTTCAGCTCCTAGACACCAGGGACAGCACCAAAGGTGTCAGAGCAGAACTTGGCACCAAGAAATCCACTTGGGGTGCTGGAACTGACGGTTCCACAACAAATGGCACCAAATGATCTAGCTCCAAAAGACCGGCATGGCTCAGAGGAGGAACAGAAGCAGGTAATACGGCCTTAGATGGCTCTGGAACCTATTGGGTCGGAGCCGAAAACAAATTTGCTAGCACCGATGACTTCAAAAGTCTACACACCACCCTCTCAACATCCTCATCAGAGAGACTCCTGGAGGATCTGGAAGGTAGGGGATAGAAATCTCTGCAAAATTGGAGATCTAAGTGTCTGGGATACCGGTAGTAAGTCTTTTGACTGGCTCTGAGGTATGGATTCAGCTATAGGCTCCGAAAAAGGTCTATATCAATAACCTCAACCAGCTCCGAAGTCAGAGGAGCCGAAGAGGTAGATGGTTAGGCAACTTTCTCTGGAGGTCCTAATTTGTCAGTCGGTGTCAGAGACTGTCTTTTCACCGACTTAACCTTTTCTTTTTTTGAAGAGAGAGACCTGGAGTGAGAAGAGGAAGAACTAGCTAAATCCTCCTCAAAGGAAGGTTTAAGGAGACCTTTCAAAATCAGTTTGTTCTTCCTTTCCTGGAGAACCCGGGAATTAAAAGAATGGCAAAAAGTACATGTCTCCTGTAGATATATGGCTCCCAAACAATAAACACAAATACTATGCCCGTCAGTCAGGAACATTTTTTGTCAACATTTTAGGCATTTGTTAAAACCCGAAGGTTTATGGTCTTTAGTTTCCTTAGACATAGCTACCACAACAACGACAACAGACTATAATTGTAGACAGCAAAAAACGACAATAAGAAGAGAGGACAAGGTCCTCTAACTTAAATGGGCCTAGCCCTGATGAAGAAACAACACACAAGGGAGAAAGGCAATAGAGGACTAGGTCCTCTAACTTAACATGGCCTAGCCCTGAACACAGGATTAGGCGAGATAGAGAATAAACAAGCAACAGTAAGGCAAAAGTAGGTCCTCTAACTAAAAACGGGCCTATGCCTGAGAAAGATTAACAATTACTAGCACAACAGAAACAAAGGGATACCACTAAAAGAAGGCCTGCGGAAGTGACGGCCAACAATTAGCAACAACAATTAGCAATAAAACTTCAGAAAAAAACACACTAACTACTCGCAAGTTAACAACAGTAAGCTATTAATAAGAAACTTTACAGTAAAAAAGAACATTAAAAATATTGGAAGAAAAAATATTCCAAATTAGCCAGGGCCAAGAAAGAGAACACTTCTGAACTCGTAGAGCGGCAAACGAGATCCGGGGATTGCTAGTAGTGCATTATGGGACACCTACCTTGCCACGAGACAACTTAGAGAATTTGAGCTTTGTAATCGGCAGAGTCAGAGCCGAGGATCGGCTCCGAATCCATATGTAAGAATGAAGGTGAGATAGGACTACAGAATATATTATGTTAAGAAACTAAACAAGCTAACTGGTTTCAGAATAAAGCAATATTTATTTCAGAGTATGCCTTACCTTTTGTTGACCTGGCTATGTCTAAGTATGTAGGTAAACCAGGTGGGCCAATTGCTCCCAATTCTCCCTATAAAATTAATGACAAAAATTTACATTGCTACAAAACTCTGCATCCTATATTTTCTTAAAGAAAATTAATTTCTCTTTGGTATGAAAGCCACAAACAATAGTAAAAATTAAACAAGCTGCATATTTGTACATTGGGGTTTACTTTCTGTATGTATATCACACACACACACACACACACACACACACACACACACACACACACACACACACACACACACACACATTTTTTTTGATGACTGTTAATTATAAGGTGACACATAGATGACTAGGACTGAATTACATATATTTGGGCAGTGTTGCAAAGTCACTACAGCAAGAAGGGAACTTTGTCCTGTCTGATGAATATCTCTGACGTTCTGCACAGAAATGAGGAAATGAGTGGTGTTACTCTACCATAACCTGTTTAGGGAGATGTGTACAACAGCCTACTCATCAGTGATCCATTCTAGCTGCCCATACACATTAAATGCATTATTCCACACTTAAAAAATATGCTTTTACTTCACAATAGGAGTCCAAAAACATGCTAAATAAATGAATTTCTATTATGTATGCTGCACCTCCTACTACTGGTAACAGTGTGAGGAAGAGCAACATAATGTGCAGAAGGGCAAGTATGCCTAATGGACATCTACAGCCCCAACTTCTTCCCCATTACAGTATTACTGTACAAAATGTGCCAGAATAACAAAATCTCTAAATCAGATATACAAAATGCTTTTCCGGGACTTCAACTAGTTTTGTTATAGAGTGTTATTTCTGCTATAGATGCACAGCATGCCTCTTAGACACTAAAACTAGAGTTGTTTTGTGTTGTTACTCATAGTATGATAATAAATGTATATTCAGAATCTGAGATTCAGAATGTCAGTTAGCATTTCTGTCTGAACATAGACTTATAATACCAGTACTATCCAGTGCTTTTGTTACAACACACAGGCGTCATGTTTAAACAAATGCAATCCAAAACAGTTTGTACCATTCCAGTAGGCTAATCACATTTTACATGTACAACTACCATTCAGAAAGATGTAAATATTTTCACTGCACTTCACGTTTGTAAGACTGATGTTAGTGTTACATAACCTCTGGAGGGAGACTGTAGATAACAGCTGACACAAAATCAAACATTACAGCTAGCTGAGGAATCCAAAGATGTTTATATGTGTGTGCATGTGTCCCTCTCTCTCTTATATATATATATATATATATATATATATATATATATATATATATATATATATATATATTCATTTGGTTTCCATGGTGGTGAAGTGGTTCGTTACACACACACACACACACACACACACACTATATATATATATATATATATATATATATATATATATATATATATATATTTATATATATGGTTTACTATCAGTTAACCAATTACAACTTGTGCGATGTTCATATGTGCAAAAATGTCAATTTGCACTATGCCAACATGAACACCACAATGTCGAACCGTACAGTAGCGAATTCCATACAGCATTCGCTGTTGTAAGGTTCGACTTTGTGGTACAGATCACACTATAGTGGGGATAGGGAAATGTACCCTTTCCCTCACTATAGTGCGATCCCGGAGTTTGTATATTAAAGTAGCAGGGGGGTTGGGGGGTGCTTGCCCCCCTGGAAACATGTTATTTACTGTGCAATGCACAGTACTGTTGTTCTAGGAAGTGTGCTGACTCTCCTAAAATGTCGATTTTGACATTTTCGGAGATTACGTTTGCTATTTTGAATTCAGTTATACGAGTTCTGACATTCTGGTTCGAACAAATCGCAATTCTGCTGTCTTGTAATCAGTTAACTAATAGTAAACCTGTGTACATATAAGTGTATGTATGGGTCTACTTCTGTTTATCGAAAAATCACTTTTTTGAAAAACAGAAAGCCGAACCCACTTTAGCGAAAGTGCACTTAAACGAAAGTGTTCTTTCGCAAACAGAGATTCACCAAACTACGGTACAGTGGGGATAAGGAAATATATAATTTTCCCCACTGTAGTGTGATCTTGGAGTTTGTACATATAAATAGTGGGGGTGTGGGGAGCTGCCCCCCCCCCCCTGCAATAATGTGTTTTTAGTGTGTGTGCACTTTCGCTAAAGTGGGTTCGTCTTTCTGTTGTTTTTCAAAAAAGTGATTTGGTCTCTTTTCTGTTTCAAAGATCCTGCATATTTATCCCCACAGACACTGCTCCCCATACAAACTCTGATGTGTTTGACGGTACAGACTATGCTGGAGCTGTGAGGGAAAAATGGAAGACTTGGACAGTGATAAAATTGGTCTCTCTACCAAAGAATTTCCTTTGTCACAAACCCAAAACTGGTATCTGGAATGTCAGGGGATGCTGATGTTGGGGCCATAGAGATTTTAGGTACCACTGAAAGTTTCTCATGTGGAGTCTTGCCATAGGAATCATGAGTTTCGTAAATGCCATGTGACCTAGAATCCAGAAGAATTCCCTCGGTCATGAAGTACTCTGAGTGGAAAACTCATGAAATTTATTGTCTAAATATCAATCTACTTTTTCCTGTGGAAGAAAAGCTCTTTTAAAATGAAGTATCTAGAAGACACACCAGGAAAACAATCCTGTGAGAAAGACTTAAAAAACAATTTTATATGTTCTCCAAGAACCTAAGTCTGAGTAGGAGATCTCGGACCCAAGTAAGAGATTCCTACCACTTTGAAAAAGGCTCTGCAAAGGTAAGCAAATCATCTATATAAAGAAAAATGTGGATAGCTTGCAATCTGTAGTACAATATTGTTGCAGCACAGGACAGTCTAAAGGGTAATGCAGAGAACTGAAATTGTGATCCTGGCACAGAAAACATTAAGAAACTTTTGGAATCTGGAGCAAAATGTGATAATATGCATCTTTTAAATCTAAGGTCAGTAGAAATCTCACCTGGGGAATTAGAGACAATAGACTGAGAAGAGAATAACATTATGATCTTCGACATTATCATGAACTGGTTTAGAAAAGAGGGATCCACAACTGGTTTTCATGTATCTCTTTCTTTGACACTAGAAATATTCATGAATAAAACCCATCTCCTAGTTAGTAAAAAGGGACAGCTTTTATCACCCTCTATGTCAGCAGGTACTGAATGACAGCAGGGAAAGAGGAGTTGATTTGGCAGATGAGGGGGGAATTCCTTGGAAGGTAGGGTGGGATTCACTTTGCTACCTGTCATCATGACTAATTGTTTTTAGTATCCATGTGTCTCAAACCATCTGTTCCCAAAGAGAGAGAAATTGAGGTTCAGATTTTTGAGAAGGATTAAATGTCTGCCATTGTGAGAAGAGGGGAAGGATTTTGGAGATAGTCATTCTTGTTAGACTGCCATTTATTTTGGGACAAACATCCTTTCTTTTTGGTAATACCTTGTCTTTGCTTTTCAAAGTTTGCTTGTCAACAGTTTGCTGTCTCTGGTTGTTTTCTTTTTGTAATAGGTTGTAGAAGTAGCATTCAACCAGGAAGAATGAAAAATCTGTGAAGTCCCCTGAATCATCTCTCATCACATTTCTTAAGGACCTCTGCAGCAGATGGCCCAAACACTACCTCTCTAACTAAGGCAGAATTCAAAATTTCAGGTTTAACATCCTCAGGAAGATTTTTCAGTATACAACCAAGCAAACTTTGTTATAACAGTTCCAGTGGCTGTAACAATGGAAGTACATCAGCTGAGTCATAAGCATATTTTAGAGTGAGTAGTCACTTGAGATACAGAACCAATAAGATTACTCAATACTGTTCTTTATTCAAAAGAAGGAAAATATGCCATAATGCTCATGTTCTCAAAAGAGGCAAGCACAAATTTTAATATATGTGCTTGAAAATTAGAATTCCAAAAAATATGTGTTACAGAAGAATCAAATCTATCAAATGCTTTTTCCATCTTTGTTACAGAAAAGGAGGTATTAGAATTAACCAAATGTTTAGTAGCAGCTGGGATTACCAGAGAAATCAGTGCTCAGTCTAATCTGGAGTTAAAATATAAAAATGTATACGATTGAGGTACATATAATCTATCTGCTTTCTTGGTGACAGCAGGCTGGCTGCCAAACAAGTTACAGGCTGTGACAAAAGTATTCTCTAATTCTGAAAGAAAAGGAGTAACTGGCACAGTCTCAGGAAATTCTGTTTACAGCAAACCATAATCTTTCTTCAAACACACTGGAATATCATTATGTTCCCACAGAAACAACTGATTCACTTGGAAATAGTTTCAGAAAAACAGAATCCTTCAACGGGATTGACAAAAATGACTACTATCCTCAGAATATGAATCAGAAATTTGAGGAGATAAAAGTACAGCTTTGTAAGCACAGTTAACATGAATACAGATACGCAAATGCTCAGTGCTGCAGTAGCCTAAGCTATATGGGTTATATTCTGTATAGAATATAACAGCCAGCAATCTTCCAATTCTTCAGGATACCTTCTACTCACCGTAGCTGTTAGTCTGGTTTGGACACCAAGCACATCAGAGCTTTCATGCCAAGTGAGAGAAGGAGGTACAGCCCTAACAGGACATTACTACGAGAAGAAAAAAACATGTTTACACCCTGGCATAAAAAATAGAGAAAACTAAGGTGGGTGGAGGGAGGGAGCGGCTACTGCAGCAGTGATCTTTCAAACATCTATTGTTATGGACATTTTACTTACACAACTATACTATGTTCATCATTATGATCACTGATGCAGTAGCCTAAGTTATAAGAGTAGATTACCACTGCTTAACATAAATGGTAGGTGGAAGGTTTCAGGAACCCTTGGAGAATGGTCCTATTAATGTCTGTCCTAGACCTGGAGAAGGAATATAGTTCATAGCGCTTTGTGAAAGTGTGCACAGAGAACCAAGCTGCTGCTTCTAGAATATGTCTAAAGTCCAACACCTTCCAAAATGGAATTGATGAAGACAAGGCCCTGGTAGAGTGAGCCTTGACTCTGCCTGGAATAGTTTTGTTGTGGTGGGAGTAACAAAAGTTAATAGCATGAAACAACCATTTAGAAATATTCTGCATTGATGTAGGTTGTCCTTTCTTTTTACCTTCACAATAATTGAACAACTGAACAGATGTTCTGGAAGATTTTGTTGTGTCAAGACAGTACCTGAGTTGTCTGTACACATCCAATGTATGAAGTATCCCTTCTCCCTTATTTTTAGGTTATGGAAAGAAGACGGGGATATGGACAGATTAAAATAAACTTAGACACCACTTTAGGCATAAGAGAAAGATTAATTTTCAAATAAAGTCTATGTCTGTGAAAAATGAGATAAGGTTGACCTACCGTAAGAGCTTGCACTTCAGATACTCTTCTTGTAGAAGTCAAAAGCAATAAGTAAAACTGTTTTCCATGTTTAGAACATCAAGTCATCCTGATGAGCTGGTTAAAATTTTACTTACACAACTATACTATGTTCATCATTATGATCACTGATGCAGTAGCCTAAGTTATAAGAGTAGATTACCATAGCTTAAAAGAAATGGTAGGTGGAAGGTTCTTTAACACAAGACTAAGATCCCAAGGAAGAGCCACTTTTTTTGGAGGCTTACTATGAAGAACCCCTTTCAAAAAAAATTCACATGATGCTGCATTGAAAGAGGATGCTCCAAAGGCAGACATGCTGAAATGGCCAATAAATGAACCTTGACTGTGGAGATACATGCTTGTACAATGCATTAGTAGCCTTAGATTTATTTATTTCATACATGTGTTCATAAATACGGTGTCTCAACATGCACACTGTTTCCCCTACAACTCACTACAATTGCCATACTCAGGGCATTGTTTACATAGCTTTATGTAAACAATGCATTGTATTCTATGTGAGGAAAACAGAGCATAAATTGAGACAGCCTATTTATGAACACATGTATGAAATTAATAAACCTAAGGCTACTAATGCATTGTACAAGCATTTAAACTTGTTATAATGATCACAAGTTTGGTTTCTCCATTCTGGAACAGGTTGAGAAAAATGCCAGGGGAGGCCCCTGGGCAATTATTTTAGAACAGAGAGAATTATAGTGGCAGCTCTTTCTTAATGCCTCTAGATACCCAAGTCTTAACGACATTATTAGTATCAGCAGTATTTTAAAGATGAGGGCATTTGAAAGATAGTATACATTAAATGTTAAATTGGATTATAATATAGTATATATAACTTGGACTGAGGGCATTTTTATTGGCTATCCATGGTGGTATTTGTAAATATGTATGAATATATCCTGTACCTTTAAGTTTTAAATAATTTTGCATTACATGATTTGCAGGAAACTTATTTATTGCATTTGAATGTATGCTGAATTTTATCTAAAGAAGTCTACTATTTGAAAGACAAAACCACAGAAACATTAGCCATGGATAGCTGCTGGTACTTTGTTGGCATCAACCAGAAAACCTTTTCCATTTGCTAATATATAATTTTCTAGTAGCAGGCTTTCTTGCCTGGATTAATACCTGTTGCATGTCCATCTGAAAACAAGTGCCTAAATGGTATTATAATCCTGTCATTCAGGCAGTCAATTGCAGTTTTTGGGGGTAAAGGGTGCATCAGACACCCCTGAGTAAATCTGGTCTGTGAGAAAGCTTGTGCTAATTGCCCCGACCAAGTCTAAAAGAAGAGAGAAAGTACAGTCGTGTCCCAGATGTTTGAGTAGATCAGTGTTGCAGTACTGGTTCTTAGGTTTTCCCACCATATAGAAACTAATTTTCCAGAGTCTTTGCATCATCTCTAGCAGACAGACATTTTAAGACTGACATTGGGGCATCATGCTATAAGAAAGGCATCTGTTGGCACCATCTTCAGGGCTTTTTAAGCAGTGAACAAGCAGTACGATGCCTAAGGACAGCACAATCTCCCCAGTGGTCTGGATCTGAGTGAGAAGAAGGAAACTTATAAGAGACAGAAAAGGGATGAGGGAGATAAGAAGTGTATTGGTAGAGAACTCCTGTATCTAAGGGGGAGAAATGTAGTCAGCATACAGAGGGGTTGGAGAGTGGAAGTATGTTCTGTAACACTGATCTACATGATAACCTACAATTATGGTAAGTGGGACACAAATGTACTATGCTCTTGGTAGTGAAAGAACTCCCAAAGTCAACAGGTGGATGATATGTCATCTGTATGACCCTAAGAATTAAGGTTTCGCAGATTGGCAGTAGCGAAACCTCCTCTAGCCCTGGAGACACTACCTTGGTTATAGTGTTTTATAAAGATGTGCACTGAGCTCCTTGTGGCTGCCACTAAGATGGTCCAGGAAGGAACTCCTTTGAAGGAAAACAATGGTAGTTACCCCATGTCAGGTTGAGTGGGCTTTAATATACCAAGGAAGAATTTTTACATGCTGGGAGTTACAGAAGTTAATGCAGTTGGCTATTTGGAAATGGTTTGTTTGGAGACAGGCCTGCCATGTTTACCATTGAGAAACACCACTAGTAATTTCTCTGCTCTATTAGGATTTTTTGTCCTTTCTAGATAGCACCTGATCTGCCTGTGCACATCCAGAGAGTGGAGAAGTTGCTCTGCCTGCTCTGTGGATTTGTGAAGAAGACTGGTAAGTGGATAGTCTGGTTTAGGGTAAGTTCTGATACCACCTTAGGCATACAAGATTGGTTTGTTTTACAGGTTACCTTATCCCTGTGAAAGACAATGAAAGGCTCTTTACACAAGAGGGCTTGTAGCTATAAGACCCTCCTTGCTGATGTGACATCTTTTAAATGAGCATATTTAGAAAGGCAGTGGCAGCAGGTTCAGAGAAGGGCAAGGTTTGTTTTTCAAGCATTTGATTTAGATCCCAGACATAAATCAGGTTCTTTCTGTGTGGTCTCAAATTAATTAACCCTTTTCAGAAAAGCTTCATGTAGTGGGGGTGTGAGAAGACAGATGGAGCACTATGCAGGCAAGCTGAGATGGTGGATGCATGTACTTTAATACCGGAGCAGGAAAGTCCCTCTCTAAGCAGGCCTGAAAAGTACTCCCAAGACTGAGTTGATGTCTTCCTGAGAAGGGTTGGTGTTCTTGTTGTGAAACCAGATGGAAAAATATCTTCCATTTTACGAGTTATGATTTTCTGGTTCTGTGTTTCTTCTCCTCCTTTAGAATGGAAAGCATGACTGTGGGATAGAATGAATTCTTTGGTGGCAAAACCTAGTCTTCTAGGCTGTTAACCTGAGTATGGCTAGGTAAGGATGAAAGACAGATCCCTTTGTTTGGTTGAGGACATCTACTTCCTGCAGTATGGTGCGGAATCTCCTCTCACTGAGGATCATGAGAAGGGAGAACCAGTTTGGCTTCAGCCAGAAGGAGTACACTGGGATCATGCTGGTTATCTCTGCTCTGATTTTATAAGTACACTGGGGATCAGAGTGAAGGGAGGGAAAGGATATTGGAAGAAATTTTTCCATGTGAAAGAGAAAGCATCTATTTTCCAAGTCCCTGACTGTTGAGTTCTGGCTCAGACCTTCTATAGTTGTCTGTTCTGATGAGAGGTGTACAGGTCTACTGAGGGTGTGCCCACTGTCGAGTTAGGTCCAGGAACACCTTTCTCTTCAGCATCAATTAACTGTGGTCTAGATGATCCCTGCTTAGATAATCTGCCAGTGTATTGTTCTGACTTGGAATAGTAGATGCTATATGAGTTAGCCCTAGTTCTTAAGCCAGCATCTAAATTTTCCTTGTGAGGCTGCACAAAGAGTAGGACAGGGTACCTCCTTGCTTGCTTATGTATCACATCACTGTGGGGCTATCTGTCCAGATCTGCAAGCTCCCTGGGCTTAAATTCTGCTGAAAGAGCCTACTGATTTATGTGCAGTTTTCTCTGCTGCACCTAAGTGAGCCCCCAAACTATGTTTGAATTGTCCCTGGTAATAGTCTTGTCTGCTTCTGGTAAAATGAAATTTGCCCCGGTTTCTGCCTTATGGTGTTCTGCTATCATAGGAGCTCCTTCATCGAGCATGGAAAGAGACACAATAGGGTATCCAGGGAGTGAAAACGCTGCTCCCAAGCATTTTTTAGGAACCACTGAAGTTTTCTCATGTGTAACTTTGCAAATTGGATCAAGAGAATGGAGGGTGCCAAGTAACCCAGAATCCTCAGAGATTCTCTTGCTGTTTGTGTTGTTTTTCAAATAGGCTGCTCAATTATTTTGTCAGGAAAGATACCCTGCCCCAAGGAAGAAAGGCTCCCTTTTGTGCTGAACCTAAGAGGGTTACCAGAAAAAAGATCCTAGTTTGAGGAAGAGTTTGTGACTTTTGAAGATTTATGGTGAGACCTACCTTCTAAAAGTAGTGTATAGTAATCTGTAAGGCATCTAGTATCTCTGTTGTAGATTTTCCCTACATGAGATGAGAGTCATCTAACAAAGAGTAAATATGAACTCTCAGAGTTCTGCAATGTGCTATCAGAGGAGCTACGTACTCTGTGAAAACTTTCTGGGCAGTGGACAGGCAAATGGTAAAGTACAGAATGGGACATAAGAGCCTATTGCTACAAATCTTGCATATTTTCTGACAGTATGCTTTGGGAACATGGAGGTAAATGTCTTTTAGGTCTAGAGTGACCATGAAGCAATTGGAAGATCATGGGAAGCAATTTTTGCAAGTTAAGCATTTTGAAATTTGGGATATTGAGAAACGTGTTTAAGTTTGAAATGTCCAAGATGGTTCTTCAGGTGCCTTACTTTCTTGAAACCAGAAAAATTCCTGAGCAGAAACATTTTCCCTCCTGACTTGGAGGAACAAGCTGAATGGATGTTTGGTGAAGTAGTTCCCAGAGGATAGGTGTAATAGGCTCTTTTGTTCTATTGGTGAATTTGGAATACCCAAGAAGGGAGGGATTTCTCTGAAGTGGATGTAGTACCCCTTTCTATGATGATGAGGACCCAATGGTCCCTGGTGATGATTTTCCATTGATATACAAAGAAGGATAGTCTTCTAGCCAGAGGATTGGAGGGAATGGTGGATGGGGCTATGGGAAGCTGAGATTCAACACAGTCACTGCAGGTGTCTGTACTGGGTCAACTCTTTGGAGCTGCCTGTTCTGTGTAATTGTTCTGATTGCCACCTTCTACATTGTCTTTGACTCTTGCCATGGGGAGGTGTCCCCAAGTTTTGTCTAGGTGAAAAGGCCAAGGTTTTGAGGGGTAATTCCTACTCTACCTTGGTATTAGAGAAAAAAATCCTTTGTGTTTTTTATTATCTGCTTCCTTTCTTATCCAGCTTCTTGAAAACCTATTCAGCTAAGGGTCTAAAAGGGAATTCTTTGTCTAGGGGGCATCCAGTAGTTCAGCCATGACCTGATCTGACAGGTTCTAGGTCCTGAGCCATGCTTGTTTGCAGATGGCAGAACCTACAGCAGCTGCTTTGCATGATGCATCTAAAGCATCATAGCCACACTTTAGGGAGTATCTGGAGACTCAAAGCTTTTCTTACTGTCTCTTGAATTTCATTTAATAAGGTTCTATCCACAACAGAGTCCATCTTAGCTAGAGTTTTGTCCTGGGGATATTTGAGGTACTTAAGCATATGGAGCTGGCAAGTCAATGCTCTGATTGCAAGGGTGGCAGTGGTGTATGTTTTTTTCCCCAAATTTGTCTAATAGCCTATTTTCCCTGTCATTAGGTAAAGGATGTAGAGATGGTCCCTTAGGTACAACTATTGTGGATTCAGTAAAAACTACTGAGGGGTCAGCCCTGGGAGTTTTGTAAAGGTGCTTGTGAGATTTAAGCAAGCACTCTATAAAACCTGTCTGGTTTCCTAAGAGCAGGTGGTAAAGAATCAGGATGTAAAACAGTGTCTACAAAGACGTAACCCAGTATTACATGTACAGAAGGATCAAGTCTCAGAAACCAACCAAACAGGACACACCACGAGAACAAGAAATATTTCCAAATGTCCTTTATTCAAAACGATAACAGGAATGAGCGCTTTCGCGTGCTTCTTGCACGCTTCTTCAGATACAAATTACACTATCCAAGCCAAGCCATTATATAGTCCCATCAATAGTAAATATCTTGAAACCTTGTTAGGTAATCAATTAATCAAATAATTAAATATCAATTGATGAGTGCCTTGTTATGTAGAAAACTTCAATTAGAAACTCAGGCAAACTTCAGGTTCTATATAGATTTCAAACATTAAATTCTAATGACTTAAATGCAGTCGCTCATTATAATACTGATGAATTTATCAGTTATAAACTTATAAAAGTGCATTATTGTAAAATACACCTATATAAATAATCATTAAAAATCATTAAGAAATTTTTCTCTTAAAATATAGCAGAAACTATATCGATTTCATTTGATCTGCATGCACCTATTTAAAAACTCCTCTTAAAAACTCATCTAAAACACAAACTCTATATATTCGTATGTACATTCACCATCAATTTTCATAAACATCATCATGAGTTTACCTCCAATGGCAGTAGTATTTGCATCAAAGTTGTGTATTTGTGTGTGGACCCATATGTTGTTCAACTCTTAAAATATTATTACCTTTACCATCAACTTGTTAAAAAGGATCACTAAATGCTATCGCTTGCGCGATGCATATCTCCTTCAGGTTTATATTTGATGCATATATAAATCAACACGTATAAAAATTCTGTGAAATACCATGAGCAGGTAGACCACTACAGTGAATTGACAAACTTACAGAATATATTGAAATATAAAATTACATGACTTACAATACTGACATCTAATCAGCAAATTCCTGAAATGTCGTTCGTCACATTCGAAATCAACGTGAACCTGTATAGATGATCCAAATGTATTATAATGGTGTGTGGTTTATTTAAATCGAACTCCCCAATTCACCACAAGTTTGGTGTTATACAGCCACCTAGTGTTCAAGTGGGTATCTACACTGCCTTGCATGAGTGTTGCGCTATCTTCTCCTGTGTACCATTCATAGCGCCTGTCATCGTGAACAGCTGTGTCAAAATAAGACGAACAAAACGCCCCTTAGCATCTAATGTTGGATCATGATGCACCCACTCAAAATTAATTCTATGCTATGTATAGAGAACAAACAATACTATCATCACATTTAATTCACATACCCATTCACTTGTTATATATATATGCATGCCTCTTTATTTTAAGTGTATTCTACATCCATTCAGCTAATCGTTAGCAAAATCTAATCTCGCTCACCTAATATGGTGAAGCACACTCAGGGAAGTGCTCACACTCAGTCATTCTTCATTCTGCGTTGTACTCTATTAATTATAACACAAAATTCTATGAGTCCTAATGCAAATATAACTGTCTACTTCCCTTGAATATCCCAATATATAACTAAAATATAGGATGTGGTGAATAGCTAGGTTTCTAACCCCATACTATAACATCTGAATGCAAAGAACAGAGGAACCCTCCATATAAGTCTGATAGGTATATCTTATGTGATAGTCTAATCATGTGATTAAATATAGATCCTGATCCATATGTATCTGCTAAAAACCTGACTAAGTGTGGTAGTAAATATAACTGAGAACATGGTGGAATCAGGGTGGGATGTCGAGAGAATGTGTATGGCGTACATGTACCTAAGTGTACATATACTGAGATGACCTGACTAACAGGCCTATGGTCCTGGTTCTGGTCTATAAACTATCATGGTCAACATATCCTTAATGTCGTCTGTATGCTGCCATATATGCGGTATCATTTTGCTTGAGCATCTCATATGTCTCATGCATCGTTGAAGAGTAATCCTCACCAATTAACCTTCAGTATATATAAACAACCACCTAAGTGGAGGCTGTACTGTCGTCTAGTGTATAGATGTGCTGGAATATTACCCTAAATAATCATTTTATAAAGGGTTTAACACTGACGTAGCTGTTAATCCCAGGTTCTCTGTGCGCTCCTGCTCTAAAGATCCATTCCATCTCCAATTTAGCTAAATTGTTGTTATTGTCACCCATCCTGGGACTGATGGGCACTGTTTGTAATATTCTGAATTTAAAATGATGTGTTGGATTTAAATTTATGTGTTTAGCTAATGCATTCAGTTCCAGATGTTTCCGTATGTCGTATACATGGTTGTAAATGCGTTCTCTGAGTCTCCTCTTGGTGAGGCCTATATAAAAGGCTGGGCATAGGTCGCAATTTGACATGTATATTAAGTTCTGGGTATTGCAATTAGTCCGTATCCTAGGGGAAAATACAAAGTGACCATGTGGATGTTGGTATTCTTGTATGTTGTTAATGTATGGACACATACTACAGTGTTCACAAGGAAAAGTACCTAGGGTGTGAGCATTGCTCACCCCGATGGACAGATTATGATGTGACTGTACTGAGAAGATGGTCTTCAAATTGTCACATGTTCGAAACACAAAACCAGGTTTCTCACCTACTATCATCCTGGTATCATCTGCTGTAATGAGGATGTTCCAGTGTCTTATTAAAATGTTCTTAATTTCATTGATATCATTGGTATATTTCAAGACAACATTAACCTTGCTATTACTGTTATTATATATTATATATTGAAACTGATCCTTGTTTCAAACTCTTGTCTACAGTATTTGTTACACGATGCCTACTCTGTACCTCCACCTCTCTCTGTTCTTGAGGTATAATCCTACGTCTCGTTTCCTGTACTACTTGGCTATTATAGCCCCTGGCTATAAACATCTTTTCCATCTTGTCTGCTTCTATAATCAATGTGGCTCGATCTTTACATATTCTATTTAACCTCCAGAACTGTCCATTCAATATTCCCTGAAACATGAATCTTGGGTGCATGCTTCTATAATCTAACAAGGTGCTCCTCCAACATGTTTTCCGGAATATTTTGAAGGACAGTCTTTCTTCATTATCATAGTATAATGTTAGGTCTAAGAAGTTGATGTCGCTATATGAATACTCATATGTAAACCTCAAGAATGTGGTTGTGGTCTCTATATATTCTATAAAGCTCTTCAGCTCTTCTATAGTACCATCCCATGCCAATAGAATATCATCCACAAATCTCCTATATATACGTATTTTCTCCATCCAGGGACTCTCAAAAATGTATTTCTGTTCCCAGTTGTACATAACTAAATTCGCAAAAGAATTTGCGCATGGGGTGCCCATAGCGACACCCCATGTTTGCAAGTAGTATTTGTTGTGAAACATAAATACATTGCAAGTTAATACCAGTTCTAATAACTGCCCTATAAGGATCTGTCTATCTCTGGAGAAGCCACTCAATGCGACCATTACTTCTCTTATGGATTGAATACCATATTCGTTGGGGATGCAGGTGAACAAGTCACGAACATCCAATGTGACCAATAGTAATTTCCCATTCATTTTCTCTAGTTGGTCAAAATGCTCTAAATCTGTCAATAAATGCTGTGTGTCTCTGAGAATGGTGTTAATCTCATTCACTATTGGCCTCAACATTTTTTCCAAAAATATTGATATATTATACGTTGCCCACTGTCTCCCTGAAACTATGGGACGCATAGGTATAGGTTCTGCCTGCTTGTGTATTTTTGGCAGACCTTTCAGTATCGGTATGAGTGGTTCCTCTATCAGAAGGAAGTCAAACATTTCTTTGCTTATTTGCCTACACATCAGGTTGTCATATAACTCCTCTCTTACAGTATTGATTATTTTCTTCACACCATCTATTGTTAACTCTTTGTAAGTATCATTTCGAGTTAGAGAAGCTTCTATTATGCTGATATACTCTATTTTGTCTAAGACTACTACTCCACCCCCTTTATCTGCGTTAGTAATCACTAAGTCTTCATTATGCCTCAAATTCATTAGAGACCTATATTCATCCTTCTCTAGGTTAAAATATCTATTTCTAACTCGTCTAGTGGTATGTAGACTGTATAGGTCTCTCTCACAACTTTTTACAAAGCATTCAATATTTGAGGACAAAATCGGGGAAAAGCTGCTCCTCTGTTTAAACACACTGATAGTTTGTGTATGCTGCACCTGATTTTTAAAATACAATTTTAAGGCTACTTTTCTAGCAAATAACCTTATATCAATCAATGTTTCAGCTAGTTTACTACTTTGAGATGGTATATAGTTCAACCCTCTGTTCAAAAGCGAAATGTCAGGTAAAGACAAAGCATACCCAGAAAAATTATGATTATACTATCACATAAGATATACCTATCAGACTTATATGGAGGGTTCCTCTGTTCTTTGCATTCAGATGTTACAGTATGGGGTTAGAAACCTAGCTATTCACCACATCCTATATTTTAGTTATATATTGGGATATTCAAGGGAAGTAGACAGTTATATTTGCATTAGGACTTATAGAATTTTGTGTTATAATTAATAGAGTACAACGCAGAATGAAGAATGACTCTGAGTGTGAGCACTTCCCTGAGTGTGCTTCACCATATTAGGTGAGCGAGATTAGATTTTGCTAACGATTAGCTGAATGGATGTAGAATACACTTAAAATAAAGAGGCATGCATATATATATAACAAGTGAATGGGTATGTGAATTAAATGTGATGATAGTATTGTTTGTTCTCTATACATAGCATAGAATTAATTTTGAGTGGGTGCATCATGATCCAACATTAGATGCTAAGGACGAGCGTTTTGTTCGTCTTATTTTGACACAGCTGTTCACGATGACAGACGCTATGAATGGTACACAGGAGAAGATAGCGCAACACTCATGCAAGGCAGTGTAGATACCCACTTGAACACTAGGTGGCTGTATAACACCAAACTTGTGGTGAATTGGGGAGTTCGATTTAAATAAACCACACACCATTATAATACATTTGGATCATCTATACAGGTTCACGTTGATTTCGAATGTGACGAACGACATTTCAGGAATTTGCTGATTAGATGTCAGTATTGTAAGTCATGTAATTTTATATTTCAATATATTCTGTAAGTTTGTCAATTCACTGTAGTGGTCTACCTGCTCATGGTATTTCACAGAATTTTTATACGTGTTGATTTATATATGCATCAAATATAAACCTGAAGGAGATATGCATCGCGCAGTTTATAGCATTTAGTGATCCTTTTTAACAAGTTGATGGTAAAGGTAATAATATTTTAAGAGTTGAACAACATATGGGTCCACACACAAATACACAACTTTGATGCAAATACTACTGCCATTGGAGGTAAACTCATGATGATGTTTATGAAAATTGATGGTGAATGTACATACGAATATATAGAGTTTGTGTTTTAGATGAGTTTTAAGAGGAGTTTTAAATAGGTGCATGCAGATCAAATGAAATCGATATAGTTTCTGCTATATTTTAAGAGAAAAATTTCTTAATGATTTTTAATGATTATTTATGTAGGTGTATTTTACAATAATGCACTTTTATAAGTTTATAACTGATAAATTCATCAGTATTATAATGAGCGACTGCATTTAAGTCATTAGAATTTAATGTTTGAAATCTATATAGAACCTGAAGTTTGCCTGAGTTTCTAATTGAAGTTTTCTACATAACAAGGCACTCATCAATTGATATTTAATTATTTGATTAATTGATTACCTAACAAGGTTTCAAGATGTTTACTATTGATGGGACTATATAATGGCTTGGCTTGGATAGTGTAATTTGTATCTGAAGAAGCGTGCAAGAAGCACGCGAAAGCGCTCATTCCTGTTATCGTTTTGAATAAAGGACATTTGGAAATATTTCTTGTTCTCGTGGTGTGTCCTGTTTGGTTGGTTTCTGAGACTTTGCTGCTATTATTTGCCACAGGACACTTTGGGAGTTTAGAGGCAATTGTGTTTTATTTTTATTTTTATGTACAGAAGGATAAACAGTGGCATGGAAGAAGGCAAACTTAGCAGATCCCTGTAATGGGTCCGAGCTTGTGAAAAATGTTTTCTTTACCAATTGAAAGCTTCCTTCATTCTATGAAGGGCATTTCCAAAAGAAAGGTCCGGGGGGGAGGGGGCAGAAGAGATGGTGTTATCAGAGTCTAAATCTAGATAAGTCTGTAGTGGCAGGTGCCCAGAGTATGACAACTCCTCTTCATCTTCTGAACTTGAGGTATCTAAATCTTTCTGAAAGGCCACCTCCCTGCTTCTTTTAGATGGGGAGGCCTCAGTGGCAGAAATGTGAGAGGACTCTCTAGATTTCAAGTAAGCCATGAATTTATGTGCTATTTTTAGGAGGTCTTTGGCTTTGACCAGAGAAAAAGTGTCAGAAGGTGGGGACATAGAAAAGGAAATGTTTGACTTCGGTTTAGGTGCCCATTTAGAAGGGATGATCCGAGGATGCCATCATCTGAGAACAACTTAATTTAAGGTTTCAGTAGTTTCAGTACGTGAGGTACACAGGGTGGCTCCATCAAGAATCACATTGTGAACTTTGGAAGCTGAGGCCTGCTGAGTAACTTCAGACCTGACTGACATCTGTGTCATGGTAGCAGTGGTAGGGGAGCTAGAAACCATGCTGGCCTCCCAAGGGGTCATTCCAGAGGGTTTGGTCCTAGGAGTCACTGGATCAGAGGTCTGTAAAGGCAACTCACCTGGGTTGTCAGTTGATTTAGGGACTTGAGCAGCAGCTTTCTCAGAAATGTCAGAGTCTTTGGCCTTTTTGTCTTTCCATTTCTTCTGAATGAAGCTAGCAGAGGCTGGTGTTTGCGAAGGGCCTGTGGTAACAGTGAGTTGTAATGCCACTGGGAAACCAAATATAAGGACTCCATTAATAACTTGGCCCTGTGTTTGAGGGTTTTCACATGAGAATTTGCACAGTCCAGACTATTAGAGACATTGTGTTTAGGCCCCAAGGACTACAGACAAAATGAGTGAAAAATCTTTATGTAGGATTTGCTTTCCATACTTCAATCAATTGTTGACCATTTCAAACATTGAATTAATACAGGAAAATCCCAAAGGGGGTACTTATCTGACTGGAAGAAGGAGACACTCTGGAAAAACAAACCAAGTGACGGAATGTGAGCATTTTGAAAACACATGATGTGCATCAGGCTGTATGGCAAGAAATAACTGAAAATGACACAGCTGGATGCCTTCTTATACCCTGATATCCATACGTTGGTCTTTTGACATCTGTCAGATAGGGATGATGCAAAGACTCCAGAAATTGGGCTGGTCACGGGCTTCTGCATGGGAGGAAGATCCAAGAATCAGTACTGCAACACTGACTATGAAAAACATCCACTTAGATCTGGGCCAGAAAAGAGTCACTGGAATGATCTTTGGGCAGTCCTTCAGAACTACCCTAGAAATTAGAGGAAAGGGTAGAAAAGCATACATGAATATTCCTTTCTAAGGAAAATAAAAGGAAAGAAAAGAAAAAAAAAAGTAATCTGTTTTCCATGCATCCTTGCATGGAATCCTGCAGATATTTGTCAGTTGATTAAAAAGGAGACAAAAAAGTCTACCTAAGGAATTCCCCAAAGATTAAGCAAATCTTGAAGACTCCTGATACAGTTTCCATTCAAGAGAGTCTGTCCTGGTTCTGCTCTGCTGGTCTGCTACACAGTTTTGCTCTGACGAAATATAAGATGCCTGCAGACTAAAACTGTGCTGTAAAGCTATATCCCATGTAAACATGGTAGCCTGCATACAGAGTATGATCTGGTTCCCCCCTTGCTTATATTCCACATCACTATGTTGTTGTCTAAAAACATTTCAGGAGATCCCAGAGACCACAGACACAGAATGTTAAGAGCATTTATAAGAGCTAGCATCTCTTTTACCTTTATGTGTTTTGGTCTGTCTTTTTTGTCCCAAAGACCCTGCACTTTTATGCCAATTAATGCTACTCCCCAAGCAAAGTCTGAGGTTTCTTTTGTGAATGACTGCTATGGGGCAGAAGAGGGGATTGGGAGACATGGATTCTGAGCATCTCCTTGATATTTATTTGCCTACATCTGTCCTTGATGTTCCACAACCCCTGCGCATTTTTCTCTCCCAAAAGTGATTCTCAGGAAAAGACTAAAGCTTCTGAGGTGACAGACTGCTTTGGAGCAGAGAGGTAGAAAGGAGACCTGGATTTAAGGATATCTGTTGTATCCAGCAAAATATTTGTCTTCTGACAAACCACCCAGTTCTGTTATCTGAAAAGTCAAAGTGCACTGATGCTGGTATCAAAGAGACTTCACATATCATTGTATCTTTATAACATGGTATCTTGTCAGGGGTATCATGAGAATCATAGGTGCTGGGATATGTAAAATCCTGAGGCATTCCCTCACAGTAATGGAAGTCTGACGGGAAAACCTTAGAAACAGATATAAATGAAGATCTATTCTTCCTGTGTAAGAAAAGCCCTTTGAACTGAGATGTCTAGTTGATATTCCAGGAATACAATCCTGTGTGAGGGAGTCAAGAAAGACTTTTGAATGTTCTCTTGGAATGCAAGCTTGTGCTAGAGATTTTCCACCCAAGAGAGAGATTCCTAACATTTTGAAAAATACTCCTCAAAGATAAGCAAGTCATCTAAATATAGAAAAATGTGGATACACTGTAGCCTGCATGAGCTATAATTAGGGACAGACACTTTGTAAACACTCTTGGTGCAGTGGACAGTCCAAAGGGTAAAGCATCTTATCAGGAAACCTGAAAGAGGAAGAAGAGATAATAGGTTAGGAAGTGACACCATTTTTTTTAGGAATGAAAGATCCAGAACTGGTGTTCAAGCATTTTCTTTCTTTGGCACTAGGATTATCCTTGAATAAAATCCTTCACCACCTAGGCAGGAGGAAGTAGTGCCATCATTCCTTGAGACAGCATGTGATGAAAAACATGTGGAAACAAAACAGTCTAAACTGCAGGATGAGGAATGACCCCCTGGATGAGAAGAATTTCCTCCCACTGCCATTTGTAACCCCGATGAATGATTATCAGAACAATTTGTCTGAAACAATCTGTTGCCAAAGAAAAACTGGAGATGCAGACGTTCTGGAAGTGAAAATGGATCAAGGTGGGAGAGGGTCACAAGGTCTCTTGAACAGTCAATCAGACTTATTGGGTTATCCTTGTTTTTTGGAGTTTTGAAACTTCTTTTTGGGACCCCCTTGCACTTCTTGTTACATGTCTGTTTACCTGAATTCTGTTGAGACTGTTTACTCTGTTTTTTGCTAAAGCGATGAGGAGAAAGAAAATCCCTTGGACAATATGGAAATGGAGGGCTGAAAATCTTAGAGATTCCCTGGATCAGCTTGCCCCTTTCTTCACATTGTTTGATCACCTCTGCAGCAAAGAAGCTAAACACTAATTCTCTATCCAAGGGAGAATTTAAAATCTCATTTTGACATCATCTTGGAGGGTCTGAGAATGCATGCATGCAAACCTCCTTAAAACAGTACCAGTGGCCATAATGCTGGAAAAAGTATCAAGAGAGTCATACACACACTGCAAACAAAAGTAGTTACCTGTCCAACAGAAGAAACCAAGTTATTTAAAGCATATTTTTCTTCACAAGAAGAAACTGCATGCAACACATTCCTCATACTTTCACAACTTATCAGAACAAACTTTAACATACAAGTCTGACAAGTTAAAATTCTAAAAATCAAAGTTGAAGAAGTATTCATTTTCTCCCATATCTATCAATAATTTATCCATCCTTATTAGAAAGAGTAGGACTGGAATTAACTAAGTGCATAGCAGCAGAGGAGTCAACTAAGACTATAGCTGCTGGGTCAAGTTTGAGAAGAGTGTATAAAAAAATTAAAAGACTGAGGAACTTTATATATCCTATCTTCCCTTTTAGGGACAGCTGTCTGATTATCAGGAAAATTGCAGGGAGTAAGACACACATCCTCGAAAGCAGACAGAACATGAGGAACAGGTGTAGGTTCTGAAAAATCTTTCTGTAACAACTCATAGAATTTTCATAGGGACTGAAAACACTGGGACATTCTAGCATTAGTCTTAGAGAAATAGAACCCTCCCCCCACAGCAGAAAAAAATAGAAACTGACATGTCCTCTGAGGCTCAATCAGAATTCTGAGGACAAAATCCTGAATATGTCCCTGCATCTTCCTGTTCAGATTCAAAATCTTGAATCTCTTCAGAAAAAGAGGAATTCCTCTTTATTTTACCAGGAACTACTTTACAAGAAGGATCAACAGCCTCAAGGAAACCCTGAGCAACTCAAAGTGAACTACTCCTATCAAAAGAAATTTGAGGAGGAGCAAATACATGCTTGGGTTTCTGCTTCTTTTTGACATGAAAAATAGGGCCAACTGTGTTACTTATGGCAACCACTGCTTCCACAGGGTTGGGCACAAAGTACAGTTGTGTACACTTACCATAAATGTAGATGTTAGAGTGTATTCACTGTTGCAGTCATCACCTTTGGGTTATCTGCTTGCAGTAGCCCACAGTCGGCCTGATTATCAAAGTCTTGGGTCCTGCATCAGTTGCTGTTTCATCTTCCATGACGTCAGGTAGTCAGGGGTATAAAGCATGCAGCCAATGCCATTTTATCAATTGTTCTTGGCCCAGATGTCAGGTGCCTCCATAATGGGAAGCAATTATATACAAGGTTACACCTCCAACAAAAAGCAAATACACCAGAAAGCCTTAAGCATAGTAAGCAAGAATAGAGGTATAGACAATAGAAGTCAGGGGACTGGAGGGAGGGTAACCAGGACTGCAACAGTGAATACACTCGAACATCTACATTTATGGTAAGTGTACACAACTGTACTATGTTCTTCGTGTTTCACTGTTGCAGTCATCACATTTGGGTAGATTCCAAAGCTAAGGATGGGAGGAGGAATTTAGACAGCATTAGGGCTAGCTAAAAGGCCCTGCAAGACTGCAGTGGCAAAGCCAGCTCTGGATTTAGAGAAAATTGACAAATGGTAATGCTTGGTGAAAGCATGCACAGAACTCCACGTAGCAGCTTCTAGGATGTCCCTGGTAGGGACACCTCTGAGAAAGGCTGTAGAGGTAGATGCAGCCCTGGTTGAGTGTGGTCTTATCCCCTGTGGGATAGGTTTTCCATGGTGCTTATAGCAGTAATGAATGCAATGGCCTATCCATTTAGAAATGGTTTGTCCACCAAACTAAGCAGATTCTTTACAAACACTGGGATATTTTAACTGTGGACCCAGTTATTAAGGAAATTGTCGGGAATCACCCACAATTCCTTTTTAGAAACAAAAAGAATCTGCACAGACTTTTGTGTTTTCCAAGCCAAGAATGTCATTCTACTCCTATGACTTATACAGGTACGCAACCGTGTAATAAATGTAATTTCTGTTCTAGTATTAGTACTACCAGCATGTTTATACATCCAATTACTACAAGAGTTTTTACTTTTAAAGTTAATGCTAATTGTGAGACTGAACATGTGGTCTATATTGCGAAGTGCACTTCCTGCACTGCCTTCTATGTCGGCAAGAATGACAGAAAATTGAAGGATAGAATAAGGGAACACATTTATCAGATACACATTATATCTACAATTAATGCTTTATCGAAACATGTTTTAGAGAATGATACTACACATGCATTTAAGTTTTTTGTTATACATATTAATGTACCCAACATTAGAGGTGGGGACATTAAAAATTATACTGAACAAATGGAAACTGGGTGGATTATTAGATTACAAGCGCATGTCTATCCTGGACTCAATGACAGGATCCCCCTTAAACCAGCACTCAAAAGTAGAAGAATTAATTTTAAATGAATTCATGCATTTTCACTTTAGTTTTTTATTTTATTTTATATTTATTTTATCTTATTTAATTATTGCTCAGTTGTATGTTGTCAAGTTGTGTAAGTATTTTATATATATATATATATATATATATATATATATATATATATATATATATATATATATAGTTTTTATTATATATAACTTTTTTATATACTTATGTGCAAATATTCATTTGTATTCTTAGTTAATGTTGTTTTGATTTTATGTGGCATACACCTTTAAATATTTGACTCTGTAAGGAACACCCACTAATTAAGAGCTTTGTATATAAGGTGTTTCAGTTCAATGCAATGGTTTTTGATGGTTTGAAAAAGCCGCATGGCAAAAGCGCTTACCCCTTTTATACTTGAATAAAGGTTTTGGAATTATTGAAAGTTTCTAACTTCCAAGTCTGTTTCCAGTTTGCTTGAAGAGACTGTCAGCATTTTACATCTATAAACTGTTTTTTGGTCTGCATAGACTTTAAACATCCTATTTAATGTGGAACTTCGCTTTGGATTTATAGCTTTGGCTGTTTCTTTTACACACTAGCACAGCTTACCAGCGATCCAGCGAATGAACTTGTAAGTCAGTACTGTGCCTGGTTTGAACTTGAGCTGATGTTTTATTGATTTTATGCTGACTTTTTTCATTCTTTTGCTCAAGCTCATTTGTGTGCCAGTGGTATTGCTGTTTACTTTTTATAAATACACCAGAAAGCTTTAAGCATAGTAAGCAAGAATAGAGGTATAGACAATAGAAGTCAGGGGGCTGGAGGGAGGGTAACCAGGACTGCAACAGTAAATACACTCGAACATCTACATTTATGGTAAGTGTACACAACTGTACTATGTTCTTTGTGTTTCACTGTTGCAGTCATCACATTTGGGTAGATTCCAAAGCTAAGGATGGGAGGAGGAATTTAGACAGCATTAGGGCCAGCTAAAAGGGCCTGCAAGACTGCAGTGGCAAAGCCAGCTCTGGATTTAGAGAAAATTGACAAATGGTAATGCTTGGTGAAAGCATGTACAGAACTCCAGGTAGCAGCTTCTAGGATGTCCCTGGTAGGGACACCTCTGAGAAAGGCTGTAGAGGTAGATGCAGCCCTGGTTGAGTGTGGTCTTATCCCCTGTGGGATAGGTTTTCCATGGTGCTTATAGCAGTAATGAATGCAATGGCCTATCCATTTAAAAATGGTTTGCTCTGAAATGGCCTTCCACTCTACCCCTGCAGCAAATGCCACCAGTATTTGTTCAGATTTCCTTTGAGATTTATTCCTGTCCAAGTAAAATCTAAGTTGTCTGTGCACATCTAAGGAGTGCAGTATCCGTTCCCCTTTGTCCTGTGGATTAGAAAAGAAGGTTGGCAAATGAATGGACTGATTAAGAGCCACACTGGATACTACCTTGGGCATGAAGGAGGGACTGGTCCTAAGGGACACCCTGTCCGCATGAAAGATGATGAAAGGCTCAATCACTGCCACTGCCAGGAGGCCATGAACCCCAAGGTTTGCAGTATTTGCCTTGCAGATAGCAGGTTTTTTGTGGCCATTAGTTTGAAGTAAGTTGTCAAATGAATTTGTTTCTCTGGCGTGAGGAAAGCCATCTGGGAAGTTGTGTTCAAGCTTTCTCCCAGGAATATAATTTGTTGACAGGGTACCAGATGTGATTTCTTTTTGTTTATGGTGTACCCCAGACAAGTTAGCACCTTCTGTGCAAATGCCAGATGATTCAAAATTTTGTTCTGGCTTTCTACTTGAATTAAACAATCGTCCTGGTATGGGTATATTTGAATATTTCTTTGCCTGTAAAATGCAATGACTGGAGCTAGGCAGTTTGTGATACCCTGGGTGCATTAGATAAGCCAAAAGGCAGTGCAGAAAACTGATAGTGCATGTAGCATGCTTTGAAGCGTAGGTATCTTCTGCAAGATTCCCTGATTGGGATGTGAAGGTAGGCTTCCTTTAGATCCAGTGTTGCCAACCAGGCATCCTTGCCTAGCATAGGAAGCAACTGGTGAAGGGTTAGCATGTTGAATTTTGGGATCACTAAAAAGGTGTTTAGGATAGAAAGGTCCAGGATAGGATGCCATGAGTTGTCTTTTCTGTGTACCAGTTAAAGTCTTGAGTAGAAACCTTGTCCCTTTTCCTCTTCTGGTACAGTTTGAATAGCCCTTATGCTTAAGAGAGAGAGTACTTGCTTTTGAGCCTCTGACACTGATTTGGGGGTAGATCTGGCCAACCGTTTGGTGTTGGTAGTGTATCGAAGTGAAATTTGTATCCTTGGGAAACTATATTTAAAACCCATTTGTCCTGGGTAATGAGTTCCCAGTTTTTCACCTGCAAAGCAATCTTTCCCCCTAAAGGAGCAGTCAGTTGAGAAGGGCTTGGAAGTTTTAAAGTTAAGTCATTGAGACAGTTTACCATGGGGGGAGACATACTACTCCCTGATTTGGAAGTGGGAGCCCCCCACTGCTTAGTCCTGTGTGCACCCTGGGACTGAAGCCTGGGTGCTCTGCTGGTTCTTGGTTTGGACTGAGAAAGCCTGGAAGAGGCAGAAAAAGACCATTTCTTAGAGGGCCAATGCCTATTAAATCTTGGAGGCTGTACTTGTAGGAAATCTTTAACATTTTGCATAGATTTAGCTTTTTCCTCCATCTTTTTAAGTACTTCTTCTGCTTTGTTGCAAAACAGACAGTCCTGATTTAAGAGAGCATCCAGCAATTTAACTTTAACATGATCTTGCAAAGATTGCTCCTTAAGCCAAGCATGCCTTCTAAGTACAGACCCAGTGACAGCAGCCCTGCAAGATGCCTCTAATGAATCAAAACCACATTGCAAAGTATGTTTTACAACTTGTTCTGCAGAATGCATTAAATCCTGTAAATCCTTATTTTCAGCACAGTCAGGAATCAACATCATTTTCTGTTTAAGCAATCCAATAATATGCTGCTACTTTAACATATGAAACTGGCAGTTTATGGCCCTAATGGCCAAGGTTGCAGAGTGCCCTGGAATCTCTATCCGAGGGGGTAGGACTTTTGGCAGTAGTAGCCTTAATGCCCTTGGGTCCCTGTGAAATGGTCTCAGGATCCGCAGTAGGATTTTTAAAAAGGAACTTGTGAGAGTCAGGAACCCTGTAATATCTATAAGGTTTTCTGGGAGCAGGAGGTAAAGAGTCAGGGGCCAAGCTAGATTCCAAAAAGGCATCATCAACAATGTCTAGTACAGGGGGGATAGCTAAAGGCCTGTGTTGGGGCAGGAGTATGAAATCCCTAAGCCTCTTTTTGGAATCAGAGCAATTCTGGCTTTCCAGGCGAAAATGCTCCCTAAGAGTATGGAAGGTTTCACCAAAAGAGAAATCCTCTGAAGGAGAAGTAGAGGGAATAGAGTCCTCTGCATCACAATCCTCATAGGTAGATAAGGATAAATCCTGGTAATCAGAGGAAACAGAAATTTCAGAATCCTGATCATTAGTGTCATAAGCAAATTCATTCCTAGGTCTCTTAGAGGGGTAAGGTTGGCTTCCCCTGATTAAAGTAATAAGGTCTTCAGCCATTCTTATCATTTGTTTTTAAGGCATAGAGGACTGACCATGCAGTCTGGCCATCAGTTTTCTAGGCATGGTTCGAGTTTTAGGCCTTGAAGAAGACGATGGCGTCGATTTAATATGCAATCAGTAGGCCTGAATACACCCTCAAAAGCCAGTGCCTGCACAGCGGTTCTGGACCAATCCAAGGTAGAGACATCCGCATGTCCACAGCTGAAGCATCTCGCAGCATACCGGACTCCAAATGGGTCTCAGTAGAGGCTTGCAAATCTGAAGTAGCAGGTATCAGGGGCTGTGAAAGCGCCTCACTGAGTACCGGCGAACTGGTAACTAGCTTAGGAGAAGCGTCATCGTCAGCTTTGGACCTAGGCAGCCTGTGTCTGTCTTTATCTTTGTGTTTTTTTTGGAATGTCGGTAGTCGGATGGCTTATCGAAGACATATCTGGATAATTGAACCGAATACCAAAATATTTAGAAGCATAAATATACTGACGATGAATAGTTCATTGCTTAAATAAGGCACAAAACTAACAGTGAGGTACGTCGTGGTCAGGGCCTAGGCAAGGAATACAGTACGAACAAAAATCTTTATGAGGTATTTGCTTTCCACAAGAAATACAATTATTGACTTTTACTGACATCGGATAAGAGCAAGAAAAGGTTTCCCCAATGGGGTACTTAGCTTTAGTTGAAGACTTTGGTTCTGAAAATCGAAAACGAATATTTCAGGAGTCGGCTGACCAGAACATGCGAACTGCTTCTGCTTCGGGCACCGCATGGCAAGACAAACTGATAAAATGGCATCAGCCGCATGCTTTATACCCCTGACTACCTTACGTCATGGAAGATGAGACAGCAACCAACGCAAGACCCAAAAATTTGATAATCAGGCCAACTGAGGGCTACTGCAAGCAGATAACCCAAATGTGATGACTGCAACAGTGAAACATAAAGAACATCATTCTGACACTACACTAAAACCTTCCCTGTTCCCGCTCCCACAACTGACAAAAGTGCCTCTCCATTGCCCATTGAGGAGACTCCAACAGCCACAGATGATGTGGTTAAACACTGGTCCATAGTGGCTGTGGATGCTACACCAGAGGGATCCGAGGTAAAAGATGAGTGGTCTGAGGTACAGCAAATGGTCACAGCAGCATCATCCACCTGCAGCTGATGCAACTTGCTAGCCTGCTGTGGTAGCAAGGGCTGTTTGCTTAACATTTTCTTTTTGTGGCTAGAAGGAGGACCAACTGTGGGACTGGCAATCTCTTCCTTGGTCAAGCTGAAAATGGTGCCCTCTTCCTGGGGAAAACAAGCAGCAAATGCCAGTAAAACTACCAGTCCACAAATTTTTTTTGTCAGAAAAACACAGTACAAAGCACTTTAAAACACTATGTCAGCCCCACAACTGAAAAATAAATGATTTATCCACAGAACATATGTCTTCAGTTAGTTCACACAACTTTTAAAATGACAGGAAAAACAAGTGTTCCATTTAGAAGAACATTACAGTCTTGAGACAGTCTGTTAAAGCATAACACTCTTAACTAAAAGTAACTTTCATGCAAAAGAAAGCAATGAAGGTATGACAAATATAAGAAAATGTAAGGGTTCCCCCCCAAAGGGAACTTATCTGCCCAGCTAAGGAAAGCAGAGGCTGACCATTGATCCTCAGAGGAGAGTACTCTTTAGAGGCAGTAAATCTCTAAAGGGCATCACTCACAAACTGTCTTTTAATCAGCTCATGTTTCCAGGATCATGAAGTAAAAAAGAATGCACCTGTCTAATAATGGGTCTACTGTTTTACATCGAAAATACACTTCTTCGAAATAGAGCAGTAGACTCTACACTTCAGCGAAAATCCACTTAAACGAAAGTGCACTTTCGCTGAAGTCTAGATCCCCAGGCTACTCCCCAAAAAACAAAACACTAAAACATGTTTATGGAGGGGGGCAAGCCCCCCTGCTCCCCCCCATTGGGGGCTGTGCCCCCAACACCCCCCTACTTAAATATACAAACTCTGAGATCACACTACAGCTGGGAAAAGGGAATATTCCTACTCAGAGCTGTAGTGTGACTGCCAAAGTCAATGTTCGAATTTTCACTACTTCAAACAAGTGGACTCTGTGAAGTGGGATTCGAAGTAGTGAAATTTTGAACATATTGACAGATCCCCTAATAACTGCAGTCAGTTTTTACTAAAAAGAACATGATTCTTCTAATATCTGAAGTCATTTATGACGTTTGTCTGAAGACTAAATGAAGGATCTTCTGAGTGTTTGTCTGTTTTTTTGGCACATGGATGATGTACAATTACTGTTTTTCTAAGCAAATAGTTCCCCTGGAAGGGTATCTCTGCTGGATAGTAAGATTCTTGAAAGAACTTTGAAATTTTACCTTTAACATGCACGGTTTTAAGCAAGAGAATATTAGGATTATCCAAAAGATCATTACCTTTAACAGGTGCATCCACAAATTAAAATTTTATTTCTTAGAGCAATCTCACTCTGACCTAACCCATACGTGCTTACTAATGACTAATCTTGCCATTACAGCTCTAGACACACCATTAAATGAATCACAGGAACCCTTTAAACTGTTAGCACCTACCCCAACTGCTGCTCTTGTTAAATGCTGTGGTCACCTTTTTCTATGAAATCAGGCATTTTAACTAAAGTGTTAAGAATTTGTATCAGAACTGTATTTTATCTTAAAATATCTAGATAATTAATAGACCTAAGTACATACCTTCCCGTCATACCTGTCCAGCAATCTCCCTCACTATGAAAAAGAAGTGCCCAAAAGGATAAATTTGTCTTTAGTGAAGATGTAGCAGGTAAAACCAAAATTTACGAATCAACACAAACTATCAAATAAATCTGATCTATTCGCAGGATACTTACAGATATCTGCAGCCTGGTGTCTGTATATCTGGGCATTAAAGTAATGCTAAGTTCCCAAGAGTGCTGCACATAGAAGGAATCATGCCCAGAGACTGGAAGCTTGAGCATCTCAAAATATCTTTTCTTTAGCACAGATACTTTAGCTTGTGGAGGAGATCCAAATGTTTTAGACAAGGAATCAACATGAAAGTACAGTTTTCTAAGAACTTATTATAACAGTAGATGTCCTACTGATCAATGTTACATTATTCCAATTTGATGAGTTATCCTGATTGAGGTGACCTGATGTTCAGCCAGCATACCAAAGTCAAAAACTTCCTAATGCACTAGATTTCAGGCATATGACCTCGGCCCACAGACACAGGGGTACACAAGTGGATGTGTGAGCGGAGAACTCTCAGACTATCTACAGTCAGAAGACCCTGACTAAAATACTAATAAGGAACAAGTCCAGCCAAGAAGAGGGTAAGGGAACTGTTCCCCATTTGGCACACAAGGTATAATGAGGCCAAAAAACAGAGATATGGGGATGAAGGGAGGGACCCAGTACTGCAACAGTGATCAATAGGACATCTACTGTTATGGTAAGTTCTTACCAAACTGTAATATGTCCTTCCTTGGACCACTGTTACAGTACTCTAATACTGATGGATGATTCCCAAAGCTAGAGGTTGATTAGGGTGGATGGGTTGGAGACAGGAGAACTGTCTACCACTCCTAGCAGGACAGATCTAGTAAAATAGGTTCTAGGTTTGGAGAATCCATCCACTACATAGTGTCTAGTAAAGGTGTGAACAGATGACTATGCAAGCTTCAGAATAGATCTGGAGACAATGCCTTTGAAAAAAGTTCCAGATAAGGAGACTGCTCTGGTGAAATGGGCTTTCATGGGTGAAGACAGGACTTGCCATGGAAGGTGTAAAAGAAGGAGATGGATTTAAAGATCTAGTTGGAGACAATATGAGATTCTGTTTGAAAACAGGGTTACTCAGCTTACCCTTGTGGAAGTAAACAAAGAGCTGTTAGGTTTTCATGAATGCTTTTGTCTTGTAAGCAGAATCTTAGCACAGCTAGGGAATGGAGGAGTCTTTTACCTTTGTTCTGTGGATTAGGAAATAAAACAGGCAAATGGATAATCTGACTGAGTGATAGTTCATTTACTACTGCATAAAAGCAGGCTTATCCCTTGAGGAGATATTATAAACACAATGCACCAAGGTGACACACAATAACGTTTAATGAAAGTAAAAACAGATGAAAAAAGGTGAGCGCTTTCGCAGCAGTGGTTGCTTCATCAGACAAAACTAAAATGCATTTCAGTGCTTAAATAGGTATACAAATAGCCAATTATCACATCAATTGTAGTTAATTAATGATGTCATGCTTCAAATACTTTTAAAGAGGCAACTACACAGCACATACCTCTATTAAAAACACACAATAAGAAATGCAATAAAACATGCAAAACTATAAAAAAGTGTCTAAAGAATATACATAAATATATTGTGTTTTTAATAGAGGTATATGCTGTGTAGTTGCCTCTTTAAAAGTATTTGAAGCATGACATCATTAATTAACTACAATTGATGTGATAATTGGCTATTTTTATACCTATTTAAGCACTGAAATGCATTTTAGTTTTGTCTGACGAAGCAACCACTGTTGCGAAAGCGCTCACCTTTTTTCATCTGTTTTTACTTTCATTAAATGTTATTGTATGTCACCTTGGTGCATTGTGTTTATAATATTACTTATTTTTTGCACCCTGGTCTTACCCGCAGCCGTTTTTCTTCAGTTTTAGCCCTTGAGGAGACCCTAACCTTATGGAAGATAAGGAAGGGAGCAATGGTCATTAGTGCTTGTAGCTTGAAAACTCTTTTGGCAGAAGTAATGGCAACTAGCAGAACCATTTTCTTTGTACAGAATTTTAACAAGTCAGAGGCTGCTGGTTAATAAGGTGGTAAAGTATGTTTTTCCAAAACAAAGATCAGATCCCAGGGAGATGGAACAGACCTCCTAGGTTTCATCAAGTGAAGGGTGTCTTTTAGAAACTGCTTAACCTCATTTCTGGAAAGCAAAGGAGGGTTTAAAGGCATACAGGCAGAAACAGCAGACAGGCTATTCAACTTTTGAGTAACTTAATCAAGTAAGATAGAATAATGTAAATACCCATTTTCACCCCCAAAAAGAGTCCTCATTCTTTTAGACAACAGAAAGGAAAATATTTTCCACTTGGAGATGTAAGATTTTCCAGTGGTAGATTTTCTCTTCTCTTAGAACACTTGGAGCAGGTCCTCTGAAATTTGCTTTCTGAAAGGGATTAAGATTCTAGCATTGAAAGGGGCAGGTTAAGAACCTGCAGGTTAGAGTGAATCAAAGAGCTAATTTTCTGTGTGAATAAGTCCACTTTGTGGGGTATCTTTAATGATGGCCTCTGGCTAGGTGTAGAAGAAGGGAGAACCTTGCTGCCTAGTCCAGTCACTAAGAAGATTTTTGGTTTGTTCTTTTGGATCTTCGGGAAAACTTTTTGGTTTTGGACAGAGGCATAGAGGACCCCCATGGTGTCCATTCTCCCAGGCTAGAGGCAAGTGGCCTTGAGCTGTCTTTCTGGGAGGAGGCAAACAGATCTATTTGAGGCATACCCCATCCATGGATTATGTCTAGGAAGACCTTGCAGTTCAACATCCATTCATGAGGGTATTTTATGGACTGGCTTAGTGAGTCTGCAAGAATATTATCATCTAATGGAATGTAAACAGCCTGCAGGGATAAGTTTGCTTTTATTGTAGTCACATGAAAGCAGAGCTATCCCGCACTGCTAGAAACACATGGTACCCTCCTCCATTTGTATATCTACATAAAACCAAAACAAAACACAAAACCTCTGGACAGCCAAGGTGTTCCAGAATAAAAAGCAAGCCAATAGTATCCAAAAATATATCTGGAACACACATTTCCCACCACAAAAAAAATGTATTAAAACAAGCAGTAAATTCAAGTGAACTTACTTTTGTATATCCTATAAGTAAGACTGAATTTATTTTTAACACCTATGCTACTTGTTTTACAGAGAACATGGTTTAGCTTACTAATTGTGTAGTATGTGATCATTTATATATAGGAAAGACAAATCAGAAGCTTAAAGAACATATTAGCCTGCAGCTCTTGGATATATGAAGAGGGATAGAAACTAATGCCTGTCCAAATGCATCTTAGCGAAAGGGAAGCAACATAAATTTAAGTTTAGGGTGCATCAAAGGGCATTTCCAAATATAAGAGGAGTTAGCCTGACAGTAAAAACAGAAATGCCGGAGTATAAGTGTATCAGTTATTTTAGGGCAGAGGTTTTACCAGGTCTCATTTGTCAACATAATATTAAGCCAGTTTTGAAAGTTAGACATGATTGTATATAGTTTCAAGAGACATATGGTATATATGTTTTATAAAAGTTTTTTATAAGTAATTCTTATGTACTTTGGTTTTGGGCTGTGTGTATGAATCATTGTATACTTTAAGATGGTTACTATCAGTGAAGCATTGAAAAAGAGCTTCTTGAAAGCTTTGCAACTGAATTTACTGTTTGTTTCAATAAAATTCTTTGTGGTGGTAACTGCATGTTCCAAATCTATTTTTGGATACCATTTGCATATCTGGCATTTGCACAGAAGCTTGTGACTGTGAGATGTAGTTCCCATGGTACAGGGTTTGAGTTCCTCGGCCCTCATTTGCAAGCAGAGTGATCTGAAGATGCTGAAAAGGAACTGTGTGCTCAGTGGCCCTACCTGGTTATCAAATGGTTATTATTATCGGCAGCAGAGTGGAGTAACAGAAGCATGCTGGGCCTATAAGCCAGAGGTCAGTGGATCAAAACCATCCTCTCCTATGCAAATGGAAGAAAGCTTTAGGCCTGGGTGGGTTGGCATAATGGTTACTGTCTTTACCCCACACTCACAAGGTACAGGGTTTGATTCTGGCTAGGCTCATAATGGTCTGCAAACTGACTGCTTCATACTTACCTATGAACCTATGTGCACATGACGACGGTGTTCCCCCCAAAAAAATTTTTTTTTTTCCCCCTGGGAGGTTAAAGGTTTTGGGCCCGGGGGCCTTGGGAGGGAAATAAAAAAGGGGTTTTTTTTAAACCCCCGGAAAACCCCCAAAAACCCCGACTGCCTCCAGAGCAGGACTGTCGGGCCTCCTCTCAGGAGTGCTGGAAAGGCTTCCCAGGGATAGTATCCCTGTCACCTTGGTTCTGCGGACCCCCTCTGCCGCCAGAGCGGCATCTTCCATTTCTGCCCCCTCCTCTGCCTCTGGGGGGGGGCATCACCCTGTGTGCCTGGGAAAGAACCCTGGGGTTTACGAAACCACATCTTTCCACCTAGTTGCCCTTTGGGGTATGGTCTGGATGGGGTGGAAAAAAGGACTCCAACAGCAGACAGAGTCTTTCCTTCCTGTTCACACTGGGTTAGGGTCTCCTTTACTTTGGGGCCAAAAAGAGTGGCACCATCAAAGAGGGCGTTAGTAAAGGAAGACTTGAAGGCTTCCGCAAAGGAGCACAGCCGCATCCAGGATTGTCTACGAAGAGCAATCGCTGAGGCTGCAGCCCTACTCGACCCCTCGGCATACTGAGATGAGCCTCATGGACGAGTTCACTATGGATGTAAGGGTGTTGAGTTGTGCTGTAACTTTGTCCGAGACAGCAGCATCTGTATTACCCTGGAGGGTATCTCCCAACTCTTTGACTAGATCCTCTGTAATCGTGTAAAGTGTGTCAAGTAGTTCAGCGTCGCATAGAGAAAGTCGCTGAACTGAAAATGCGCTTCCCATATCTGTCCATGGTCCTAGAGTCTCTGTTAGGGGGATGGACAGACAAGGAAGATTCGGACATCTCCTTTTTAGTGGCTGCGGCCACCACCATAGCGTCCACTGGAACTCCTTAGTAAGGTATGACTTGTCCTGAGGGGCAGTTATGTATTTGTTAGGTTTCCTGGGAACTGGCTCCACTGTGTCAGGAGTCTCCCACGCCCTTGAGCAATTAACTCCATTAACTCGCCATGGGCGGAGTGACCCAGGAGGAGGAAGGGCGAGCACCAAATGCCTTCAGCAGAACCGACTCATCCTCAGAAGGGGGTAGGGCCTGCCAATCACCTCTCTGCTTCAGGATCTCCAGGATGTCAGCAAAGGAGGCATCCTCTCAGGGTGATTTTGGGGACCCTTCTGACTCATCTAAGTCAGTATCCGATGTTAAAGATTCCTGTGGAGAATCTAAGTGCCTCCTCTTGCACAACTTTTTCCTCGTAACGTCATCGGGAGGGGCTTCCAATGAGGCCTCTGAAGAAGAAGGGGCTCCCTCTGGGAGTGGCTGAGACACTGGTGCTCTACGCTTGTGGGTAGTCGTGGGTGCAGAAGTAGACAATGGACCTTTATGGGAGAGAGAAGTTGTTTCTGTTGACGTGGTTGTCTGAGAAGACAATACCTTCCTCATGAGGTCAAAGGCCCGGGACCCGAGCGAGGAGTCCTCCGGTTCCGAAGAACGTGGAAGTGTCTCCGACGCGGAGGCCAAGGGCATCGACCCGAGGCGGAGCGAAGTGATCCGTGCCGAGGCACTGAGGGGGAGAGTCGGCACCGAAAGATCAGTTCGACTCTCGGTCCCGTTGCCAAGGAGGGATCGTCGGTTCCGCGAGTCTGCCAACGGCTCCGACGGAGTCGAGGTCAACGGTGCCGACCGAGGAAGGGACAGTTCCGGCACCAAGGGCTCCACAATCATCAGATCAACATCTCTTGGCTCCGAAAGCTGTGTAGGCCTCGGAGAAGGACCAGATGGAGATAAGGGAAGGCCTTCGAGTCTCGACACCAATTGGGAGGAGACTGAAATGAGTTTGGACAGGGCCGTGTTCTCCATTAACTTCTGCACCACATGATCTACGTCGGTGTCAGACAGGGGTCTGGAAGAACGGGTCGAAGAAACCGAGGACGGTACCGACCTCAACAAGGCAGGAGGTGGAAGCTCCGACACTGGTTCCAAGACTCGAGGCTCGGTCACAGTAAGAAGCTCGACACTCGGCCCCGAAGCCTGTGGAACCGGTGAATGAACTTTAAACAAAGAGCTTGGAGCCGATGACATGGGCTCCGATGTCTTCGATCCCTTCGAGGACTTAGAAGCCTGGTCCGACTTGTCAAGCTCCTCTTGGAAGGAAGGCTTCAAAAGACCCCTAGCCATAAGCTTCCTGCATCTATCTGTCATGACCCTTCCACTAAAAGAATGACAAATAGAACAGTCTTCTTGTAGATGGAGAGGGCCAAGACAGTAGACACAGGAGCTATGGTTGTCAGTGACAGACATCTTTTGCCCACACTGACACCTCTTAAATCCCGACTTAGCTTTTTCAGACATATCCTGTTGAAAAAACAAAGAATTATACCAAATAACAATTTGAAAATGGTTGGACTCAAGTCCACAAACACAGCAATACTAATAGCAAAAATCAATATCAACCCTAAACCTAGAACTAGGAGGGGTAGGCCCTAAGGAAACTAAAGTATATATATATATATATATATATATATATATATATATATATATATATACATATACATATATAAATTATATATATACATATATATATATATATATATATATATATATATATATATATATATATAGAGTAGCCAAGGATGAATCAGACACACACACACACACACACACACACACACACACACACACACACACACACACACACACACACACACACACACACACACACTAAAGATAAGTTTCCCAAAAAAAAAAAAAATTAGAAGATTTTTCAAGAAATATAAGTAGAAATAGCTTATCTTCCCAAAGTTGGTCAGAGCTCTCAAAATCAATGTGATCGGTTGCAGTGGCAAACTAGATCTGGGGTAGAGGCAGAGGGAATTGTGGGAGGTAGGTTGGTCTCGAGCTTCTCCTAGATGCAGAGCTTTGCTAAGCGGCCGACTCGGAGCCGAGGATCGGCTCCGACACCCATTTGTAAGAACAAACGGCGAGATTGAACACTCTCACGTTATCTAGATAATTAATAGACCTAAGTACATACCTTCCCGTCATACCTGTCCAGCAATCTCCCTCACTATGAAAAAGAAGTGCCCAAAAGGATAAATTTGTCTTTAGTGAAGATGTAGCAGGTAAAACCAAAATTTACGAATCAACACAAACTATCAAATAAATCTGATCTATTCGCAGGATACTTACAGATATCTGCAGCTTGGTGTCTGTGTATCTGGGCATTAAAGTAATGCTAAGTTCCCAAGAGTGCTGCACATAGAAGGAATCATGCCCAGAGACTGGAAGCTTGAGCATCTCAAAATATCTTTTCTTTAGCACAGATACTTTAGCTTGTGGAGGAGATCCAAATGTTTTAGACAAGGAATCAACATGAAAGTACAGTTTTCTAAGAACTTATCATAACAGTAGATGTCCTACTGATCAATGTTACATTATTCCAATTTGATGAGTTATCCTGATTGAGGTGACCTGATGTTCAGCCAGCATACCAAAGTCAAAAACTTCCTAATGCACTAGATTTCAGGCATATGACCTCGGCCCACAGACACAGGGGTACACAAGTGGATGTGTGAGCGCAGAACTCTCAGACTATCTACAGTCAGAAGACCCTGACTAAAATACTAATAAGGAACAAGTCCAGCCAAGAAGAGGGTAAGGGAACTGTTCCCCATTTGGCACACAAGGTATAATGAGGCCAAAAAACAAAGATATGGGGATGAAGGGAGGGACCCAGTACTGCAACAGTGATCAATAGGACATCTACTGTTATGGTAAGTTCTTACCGAACTGTAATATGTCCTTCCTTGGACCACTGTTACAGTACTCTAATACTGATGGATGATTCCCAAAGCTAGAGGTTGATTAGGGTGGATGGGTTGGAGACAGCAGAACTGTCTACCACTCCTAGCAGGACAGATCTAGTAAAAGAGGTTTTAGGTTTGGAGAATCCATCCACTACGTAGTGTCTAGTAAAGGTATGAACAGATGACTATGTGGCAAGCTTCAGAATAGATCTGGAGACAATGCCTTTGAAAAAAGTTCCAGATAAGGAGACTGCTCTGGTGAAATGGGCTTTCATGGGTGAAGACAGGACTTGCCATGGAAGGTGTAAAAGAAGGAGATGGATTTAAAGATCTAGTTGGAGACAATATGAGATTCTGTTTGAAAACAGGGTTACTCAGCTTACCCTTGTGGAAGTAAACAAAGAGCTGTTAGGTTTTCATGAATGCTTTTGTCTTGTAAGCAGAATCTTAGCACAGCTAGGGAATGGAGGAGTCTTTTACCTTTGTTCTGTGGATTAGGAAATAAAACAGGCAAATGGATAATCTGACTGAGTGATAGTTCATTTACTACTGCATAAAAGCAGGCTTATCCCTTGAGGAGATATTATAAACACAATGCACCAAGGTGACACACAATAACGTTTAATGAAAGTAAAAACAGATGAAAAAAGGTGAGTGCTTTCGCAGCAGTGGTTGCTTAATCAGACAAAACTAAAATGCATTTCAGTGCTTAAATAGGTATAAAAATAGCCAATTATCACATCAATTGTAGTTAATTAATGATGTCATGCTTCAAATACTTTTAAAGAGGCAACTACACAGCATATACCTCTATTAAAAACACAATAAGAAATGCAATAAAACATGCAAAACTGTAAAAAAGTGTCTAAAGAATATACATAAATATATTGTGTGCTTTTAATAGAGGTATATGCTGTGTAGTTGCCTCTTTAAAAGTATTTGAAGCATGACATCATTAATTAACTACAATTGATGTGATAATTGGCTATTTTTATACCTATTTAAGCACTGAAATGCATTTTAGTTTTGTCTGACGAAGCAACCACTGTTGCGAAAGCGCTCACCTTTTTTCATCTGTTTTTACTTTCATTAAATGTTATTGTATGTCACCTTGGTGCATTGTGTTTATAATATTACTTATTTTTTGCACCCTGGTCTTACCCGCAGCCGTTTTTCTTCAGTTTTAGCCCTTGAGGAGACTCTAACCTTATGGAAGAAAAGGAAGGGAGCAATGGTCATTAGTGCTTGTAGCTTGAAAACTCTTTTGGCAGAAGTAATGGCAACTAGCAGAACCATTTTCTTTGTACAGAATTTTAACAAGTCAGAGGCTGCTGGTTAATAAGGTGGTAAAGTATGTTTTTCCAAAACAAAGATCAGATCCCAGGGAGATGGAACAGACCTCCTAGGTTTCATCAAGTGAAGGGTGTCTTTTAGAAACTGCTTAACCTCATTTCTGGAAAGCAAAGGAGGGTTTAAAGGCATACAGGCAGAAACAGCAGACAGGCTATTCAACTTTTGAGTAACTTAATCAAGTAAGATAGAATAATGTAAATACCCATTTTCACCCCCAAAAAGAGTCCTCATTCTTTTAGACAACAGAAAGGAAAATATTTTCCACTTGGAGATGTAAGATTTTCCAGTGGTAGATTTTCTCTTCTCTTAGAACACTTGGAGCAGGTCCTCTGAAATTTGCTTTCTGAAAGGGATTAAGATTCTAGCACTGAAAGGGGCAGGTTAAGAACCTGCAGGTTAGAGTGAATCAAAGAGCTCATTTTCTGTGTGAATAAGTCCACTTTGTGGGGTATCTTTAATGATGGCCTCTGGCTAGGTGTAGAAGAAGGGAGAACCTTGCTGCCTAGTCCACAAGGGAGTCACTAACAAGATTTTTGGTTTGTTCTTTTGGATCTTCGGGAAAACTTTTTGGTTTTGGACAGAGGCATAGAGGACCCCCCCCCCCCATGGTGTCCATTCTCCCAGGCTAGAGGCAAGTGGCCTTGAGCTGTCTTTCTGGGAGAAGGCAAATAGATCTATTTGAGGCATACCCCATCCATGGATTATGTCTAGGAAGACCTTGCAGTTCAACATCCATTCATGAGGGTATTTTATGGACTGGCTTAGTGAGTCTGCAAGAATATTATCATCTAATGGAATGTAAACAGCCTGCAGGGATAAGTTTGCTTTTATTGTAGTCACATGAAAGCAGAGCTATCCCGCACTGCTAGAAACACATGGTACCCTCCTCCATTTGTATATCTACATAAAACCAAAACAAAACACAAAACCTCTGGACAGCTAAGGTGTTCCAGAATAAAAAGCAAGCCAGTAGTATCCAAAAATATATCTGGAACACACATTTCCCACCACAAAAAAAATGTATTAAAACAAGCAGTAAATTCAAGTGAACTTACTTTTGTATATCCTATAAGTAAGACTGAATTTATTTTTAACACCTATGCTACTTGTTTTACAGAGAACATGGTTTATCTTACTAATTGTGTAGTATGTGATCATTTATATATAGGAAAGACAAATCAGAAGCTTAAAGAACATATTAGCTTGCAGCTCTTGGATATATGAAGAGGGATAGAAACTAATGCCTGTCCAAATGCATTTTAGTGAAAGGGAAGCAACATAAATTTAAGTTTAGGGTGCATCAAAGGGCATTTCCAAATATAAGAGGAGTTAGCCTGACAGTAAAAACAGAAATGCCGGAGTATAAGTGTATCAGTTATTTTAGGGCAGATGTTTTACCAGGTCTCATTTGTCAACATAATATTAAGCCAGTTTTGAAAGTTAGACATGATTGTATATAGTTTCAAGAGACATATGGTATATATGTTTTATAAAAGTTTTTTTATAAGTAATTCTTATGTACTTTGGTTTTGGGCTGTGTGTATGAATCATTGTATACTTTAAGATGGTTACTATCACTGAAGCATTGAAAAAGAGCTTCTTGAAAGCTTTGCAACTGAATTTACTGTTTGTTTCAATAAAATTCTTTGTGGTGGTAACTGCATGTTCCAAATCTATTTTTAGATACCATTTGCATATCTGGCATTTGCACAGAAGCTTGTGACTGTGAGATGTAGTTCCCATGGTACAGGGTTTGAGTTCCTCGGCCCTCATTTGCAAACAGAGTGATCTGAAGATGCTGAAAAGGAACTGTGTGCTCAGTGGCCCTACCTGGTTATCAAATGGTTATTATTATCGGCAGCAGAGTGGAGTAACAGAAGCATGCTGGGCCTATAAGCCAGAGGTCAATGGATCAAAACCATCCTCTCCTATGCAAATGGAAGAAAGCTTTAGGCCTGGGTGGGTTGGCATAATGGTTACTGTCTTTACCCCACACTCACAAGGTACAGGGTTTGATTCTGGCTAGGCTCATAATGGTCTGCAAACTGACTGCTTCATACTTAAATATGAACCTATGTGCACATGACGACGGTGTTGGCTCTGGAAATCCTGAAGGGGCCTGGGTTCCAGAGGTGGGAGAACACCTGAAGGGCTTGAAAAAGGGTCTTTATTTCCTTCACATTAATGTGTTCTCTTATCTCTTCAAGGAATCACTGGCCTTGAACTCTTGCGAAACCCATTCACACATCAAGCCAGATCTGCTGCATTTGTATGTGGGTGTGGGTGGGTGTGAGTGGACAGAAGGGTAGCCCTGAATTGAGCTGAATTTGCGAAACCCACTAGTGAAACTCTGTCTTTAGAAATGGCAAGAGAGGGACATGTAAGTCCATTGGGTGACAGTGCTGAGACCAAAAGGATTTCAAGTACCACTGAATTTTTCTCATATGTGATCTGGTAAATGGTATCATGCCATGCAGCCGAGAGTTCTTAGGATTTATCATGCAGAGGTCAAATTCAGGAAAGCACATCCTAGAAGTAGCTTGATGGAGACAGGGCTTTCCCCTGAGGGAGAAAGGCTGTAATTGACAAAGTATTCAGTTTGCAACCTAAGAAGATCAAATCCTAGGAGAGGATCAGAGAAGATTTCTTGAGATTGAGAGTGAAACCTAGTGTTTCCAGAAGTGACTTTGCAAAGTTGAAATGCAGGTGTATATTATCCTGGGAGGAGGTCTGGATAAGAAGATCATCCATGTAGGGAAATATTTGCATTCTCTGGGTTATGCAAAAGGCAATGGCTGGTGTGAGGCAGACTGTGAATACCCTGGGAACAGTAGATAACATAAATAGTTAAAAAGCAGAGAACTGAAGGTGCAATAAAATCAGAGAACAAGAGGAATTTCCTGCAGGTGAGGTGAATAGGGATATGCAGGGATACTAGAAAAGCTTGTGGAAGGATAAAAGGAAGTAGAGTTTGCAAGGAGAGCATCTTGAAACATGGCAATTCCAGAAAGGTGCTGAAGTGAGACAAGTCCAGTACAGGCCTCCAAGTATGCTCCTTCCTGGGAATCAGAAATAGTCTTGAATAAAAACCTTTTCCTAGATGGCACAGGTTCAATAGTATCCTTGAAGAAAAAGGTCCAGGATGAAGGGTGGAATGAGCTGAGCCTGATTCTGAGGGCTGGATTCCTCTTGAAGCGGGACAATGTGTAGCCATGTTGCATGATGGACAAGACTCATTTCTCTGTAGTAATGCATTCCTAAGCTGGGAGGGACACAGTGAGTCTTTTGAACAAGGGCATTTTTGGACCGTGGAGGGAGGAGAGAGATGAGAGGCAGAAGATAGAGAGAGGCTGATTTATCTGGAGAAAAACACTTTTCAAGGTTTAGATTTTCTGGTAGGTTTCTCCTGATATCATTTTTTGGTCTGCTTTCACCCTTCTGTGGGGGCTTTTGCTCCCTATGGACAACAATGTGGGCTGGGAAGGATGATTTCTTTGATATCTAGTGACTAATGTGAGAAAAATCTGTTTGAAATCCTGCATTATTTTTCCCTTCTCCTGCAGACTTTCAAAAAGTTTAGTTGCAGTACAGCCAAACAAAAAGTCCTTATGAATGGGGGAATCCAGCAGCTTGACCTTAACATTCCCAAGGTGAGACTGAAAGTGAAACCAGGCAAATCTGCAGATAACTGAACCAGTGGCTGCAGCCCTACAGGAAGCCTTTGCAGCACACACATAATGGAATGCCTGGTTACTTATGCAGCTTGATTGAACATAGACATGGTCTGTTCCTTATGTTTAGAATCATCTACAATAGCCATAGTTTTATTAAACTCCACTAGAATGGACAAAGATATTTTGTCATCTGAGTTTGATAATTTAGGGTTCTAAAGGTCAAGGTGGCAGGGATGTAGATTTTTTTTTTTTATCAAACCTCTCCATGGCCCTAATGTTTCTATCTGATGGCAACATATCAGCTCTAGGTAAAAGCTTAGTGGACTTATCCACTTGTCCTCATGGACCTTATAAAACCTATTAGGTTTTTATGGGAGTTGGGGGCTGAGAATCAGGGGAAAGTAGAAGTGGTTCCAAAAACATCCAAGAAAGCTTCTAAGACTGGGGGAGCCGGTGTGGGTTTAGGAGCCCTACCTCATTAAAATAATATTATCTTTTCTGTACATCAGTGACTTGTCTGGATTTCCATTCAAAATGTCCCTCATCCTAGTCTCCCCAAAAGAAATTTCTTCTATAAGAGAGTCATATGACAAGATGTTTTCATCATCTGTAGCAAGCTGTCCAGGGAATGAATCTGAGATGAGTACGCTAAGGATTTCTTATCTGAATCAGATTCATCCTCCTCTTCAGACAATAATTCATGTTGCCTCTTCAGGGGAGGGGGGCTTGTGAAGGAATATCAAGGAAGGAAGGGGACTTCAAAGACAAAATGGCCATATATACGCCTTTTGAAAATGTAAGCAATTATTTTTTCTGAAATGTCTGAGTGGGAGAAACATGCTTGTTTTTTTTTGTTTCTTTTTCTTAGGCAGGATGTCTACCCTAATAAATGGTTTGAAACCATGGAAGACCACTATTAAGGTGCCCAGTACTTCTTCCTTAACAAGAATATGAGGTATGCCTTCTAGTCCATCTGAGATGATCATTTTAGGTTCCTCTTTCTCTACTGTCACAGTAGGCTCAGTCTCATCGGTTGTGCAAGTGGCTGAGACCATACCAGTCTCTGTCAGGGTAACAGTAGTAGGCAAGTGAGGAGTTGAAAGCTTATAGATTCCTAGTGCATCTCAGTGGGAGCAGTCAAACAAACTGGGCAGCTGAAGATTCAGGCTTTGGTTTCTTGATCTTCTTTTTGGGTGTGACTGGGATGTCCAAGGGTTCCACAATCTTGTTCTGTGTGTGGCACTTCAGACACTGGGTCTCTAAATAAGTATTTAAGGAGGAAAGTCTGGTTGGAAGGATTTGTGGAACAAGCGACTACCAGATTTTACAACTTTTGTAATCACGCTCAACCCCAAAACAATACAGACACTGAGAGTGGAGGTCATTATAAAGAATTTGCACAATACAGTCACACTTTCTCCATTTTGCTGATATAAACAAATTTAAAGTAGAAAAAAAAGAATAAAGAAGGTTCCAGGGTATTTATCTGAATACGTCTAGGTAATAGCAGCAGCAGCAACAAGTGCTCAGACAGACTGGCATGAAGATCCTGCATTTGAAATGGCTTATATGTCCATTTATGTACCCTTATGCCCCAGTCTGAGGATATACACTAGATGTATGGTGCATCAGGAAGGTTTTGGCATTGGTACGCTAGCCAAACATCAGGTTACCTTGGGCAGGACAGCCCATCATTACTGAACAACCGCAATAGTGATCCAGGAAGGATATCAGACTGTAAAAACTGTGGGGATTATTGTGTAGAATAAAATAATCCTTTCCCTAACATCAGAAAGGTTCTCATCATGCCAATCTAAACTCGGATGTGCACTGTTTATCAAATAGGACTAGTGTCAGTTCTTGCTGTTGCTTCACAATTAAAGATATACTACACTTCATTTGTTCCTTACAGAGTAGAAAGGTCACATGGAGACAGCAGAGTTAGATTTTTTTTTTCTAGAGTAGCCTTGTGGTTTTCTACAGCCAAAACATCTAGATCATTTCCCTCTCTGACTACTGATACAATCCTAAGTATGTCAGAATTACTTGGAAATGACTTAGTTACTGATGAAGGTGCCTGTTTAAACATATATTTTAGCAGCACTGATGTCAACAGAGTTTCCAAAGGCACTTCTATGTCAGAGTTTACATCCCTATTTTCAAAAGCAACCCAAGAAAGTTGTGCAAGTATCTGAGAAACTTGTCTGGGACTGTGAATTTCAATTCATCTGTATTGTCAATCACCTGTCAAATTTTGTGTACTTTCAACTTGTTTGATAAAATATGCCTTTTCAACTGTATTCCCAATGGAGCTTTTCCTGTAAGATATCATTTCAGTGCCTTAAACCTTGATTTTTTTGTTACCAGTTTAAGTTATACACAATGCTTATACTCTTCCATGTTGTAAATAGAACAAAAGCTTAATGTGCAATGTCCTGGTTCTTTCTGCCCAACAAAAGCTGACTTATTTACTGATTTTATAAACATGTATTTGTGTTTTACTGAAAAGACTGTAACATCAATAAAAGTATTCCAAGGAAAATAAGAATTTAATGCATAAAAAGAAAATATTTAACCCATACCACTGTTCAGTAAAACATATTGTAGCACCTCAAAGAAGTGGATATAAGATCTGAACAGAATGTGGAACAATGCAGACTATAAGTCTCATGACACATATGTTAGAACATAAAAAGGTGCGTCACATGAGCTGATTCCTCACAGGAAATATGCCACTACTTGGGCGTATTCTGGCCAAAGGTGAGTAAACCCAAATGATGTGATTTACTGTTAAAATGATTGTACCTTAAGACAATCTATTTATTTCTACAAGTGAAGTATTGCATAGCTACTGCTGTGCAGCTATCAAAGCCAATTTAAAATAATAAATTAAAGACAACCAAGGCATAATAGCAATAATAAGCTATGGATTAAGTATTTACCTCTTTGCATTTTTCATCCGTACTCTTGTGGTCTAACTCTACCACTCAATGCTGAACATTGTATAGCAAGTAGCTTAAATCTGAAATTTGTTTAAATAAATATATCCTTTTTACAGTAAAGGTTTTAAATAATTACATTGAAGTGTTCCTATAGAGTACAATATGCAGTAAGTAAAGAATTAAAATGACTGGCAGTTTTACTCAGTCTTGCTCTCTTAACAAATATTCTGTTTTCAAAATTTAGTTCAGATAATGGTTTAAGAACAGATTCATTCTGTCACTAAAATAAACAAAAATGGATCAAATCATAATTTTGAAAATAATTAACAATGTTTTTATTAACACAGGTAGACTAGTGATGCTTGGACTGAAGGCATAACTCTAAGGCTACAGAAGGTTTCATTCAAGAAGCATTCAAGACTTCTTTAACACACTTTATAAATTCACTGAGCACTAAAATAGAAGTTATGTACTTAACATAACGTTCCATGTGAGTTGTTCATCTTGCCTTCATTCTTACTAATGGGTTCGGAGCCGATCCCTCGGCTCTGAGTCGGCCTACTACAAAGCTCGAAGATTTCAAGTAGCTCGAGGCCAAGTCCCTATCCCATGATGTACCTAGAGTTACCGCAGATCTTGTTTGCTGCGTATAATAATACCATATGTCATTCTATAACTCTTTAAGTGAAAGTACAGAAGGGTTGAGTGACCAGGAAGGATCTAGCATCTCGGTCTTCTGAAAACCCTGGAGAGAGTAGGAGGGAGGGATGTAAGAATGAAGGCGAGATGAAGGACTCACATGGAACATTATGGTAAGTACATAACGTCTATATGTGAAGTTGTTCTGTCACACCATTATTTTTTACTAATGGGTAGCGTCCCAAGCACCACCTACCTCCGGTGGCTCACGGGAGTATATTTTTCAGGACCGTGGATCCAAAGGAGGCCCTGTCAACTCTGTAATGAATGATAAAGGTATGAGGTTTCGACCAAGTGGCTGCTGCACAAATGTTATCTATAGGAAGTCTGGCAGAAAAAGCAGAAGATGGAGAAACTGTTCTGGCTGAGTGAACTTTAATTTTATGCTGTAAAGGCATATTGGCAGCTGAATAAGTAAAGTTGATGCAATCAGATAACCATTTAGACAGAGTTGTTTTAGCCACTGGCATACCTTACCTGGAGTCTGAAAAGGAAACAAAAAGCTGATATGATTTCCTGAAGTCTTTTGTTCTATTCAAATAAAATCTGAGCTGTCTGTGAACATCAAGTTTGTGCAGCATGTACTCTAGATGTTTAGAGTGATTGGGGAAAACTGGCAAATCAATAATGTAGTTAAGATTAGATTCAGTGCAAACCTTAGGCAAAAAAGAGGGGTTTGTTCGAAGTGAGACTCTGTGAGCATGGAAAATCAAGTAAGGAGGTTTAATGGACAAGGCCTGAAGCTCTGACACTCTACAGACAGAAGAAATAGCTCACTAAAAAGATAGTTTTCCATGACAAAAATTTGAGGTCACATGAGGAAGCTGGTTCAAATGGAGAAAGAATAATGTGGGAAAGCATAAAATTTAGATTCCATGGGGAATAGGGAGATTTCACAGGTGGTTTGATATGAAAGGTCCCTTTGAGAAAGGCTTTGAATAATTTGTGTGACATAATATTCAATCCTTCAAATCCCAGACGAAAGTTAGAAATGGCAGCTAGTTGAACACGGACTATTGCTGCTGCAGCTCCTTTACTGAATATCATGGTTAAGAAATCTAAGATAGAGGCCATAGGGGTTTGGGTAAGCATTAATATTGTTTTATAAGGTATAGCTTCCTCATAGAGGATTTATGAGAGGATAAGAGAATTTGCTTCATCTCATTGGAAAGGTTATGGAACCTGGCTATGATGGGAATTGGAGCAGCCAAGCTGTCAGCTTCAGGGACTGCAGAGAGGGATGAAGTAACTGGGTCCAGAATCCAGGGTCCTCCAAAAGATGAAGTTGAAGGAAGGGGAACCAAATCTGATGAGGCCAATGAGGAGCTATTAGAATGATGGTCCTTCCCAGGGCTTTTGCTTTCTGTAATACCTTGGATATAATGGGATTGGTGGGAATGCATACAGGGGACCCAGGGGCCAATCATGAACGAGTTTGTCCCTTGGGACTTCTCCTGGAGGGGTAATCAGGGCAAAGTAGCTTCTGCATTTCATGTTCATGTGATTGGCAAAAAGGTTGCAGCAAGGCTGGCCCCACCTGCGGAATATCCTGCCTGCTATTTCTGTCTTGAGGGACCACTTGTGGGGTAACAAAATTGCTCTGCCCAGCATGTCTGCTATCACACTGGATTTCCCCGGAATGTGCATTACTAACAGAAAGCACTGGGTGGATATAGCCTACTGCCATACTCTTAGGGCCTTGCGAGAAAAGGGGGTATGACCTGGTTCCTCCCTGTTTGTTCAAGTACCAGACCACTGACATGTTGTCTGTCTGAATTGCAATAGTACCCAGAGGAAGAGAGTCCTGGAAGTACTGCAATGCCAAAAGTACTGCTTTCATTTCTAAGACATTGATATGCAGATGTGTCTCTTGATTGGTCCATGTGCCTTGGGCTGTTCTTCCCTGAAAATGCCCCCCCCATCAGGGAAACGTCCATGGTCACTGTGGCCGTTGGTCGGGGTAAAACAAAGGAACGTCCTATCGTGACATGAAGTGGGGTCAACCACCTCTGAAGATCCTTTTTGCAGGAGTTTGTGATCACTATCAGGTGAGACATGGGGAGCTCTTTGTAAGACCACTGAGTGAACAACAGTCATTGCGGTATCAGCATGTGCATGCGACTCAGTGGTATGGCCAGAATTGCTGCTGCCATCATACCTAACAATTTTAGAACTTCTGATGCTGGAGCCTTGTTTATGGATATCAGAATGTGGACTTGTTGGCGAAGTAGTAAGACTCTTTCTACTGGAAGTCTTAGCGTGGTTGTGGTGGTGTCCAGTTCAGCTCCGAAAAAGACGATATTCTGCGATGGCAACAAGGCAAATTTTTCTGAGTTTACTGTAATGCCTAGCTGGCTGCAGAGTGAGAGAGTGGATTCCCTGGCTTGAATGAGTTGATGCCTGGTGGTGGTGGTGAGGAGCCAATCGTCTAGGTACGATAACACCTGGAATCCTAAACATCTCAGGTGAGCCGTGACCACTGCCATGCATTTGTTGAACACTCTGGGTGCTGTAGTGAGACCAAAGGGCAGGACTCAAAACTGGAAATGATTGGCTCCCAGCTGAAAGTGCAGATGACCCTGGATGGCCTGGCCATTTTTATGTGGTAGTACACATCCTGGATATGTATCAAGCACATCCAATTGTCTTTCCCTAAGAAGGAAAGTATCGACTGAAGCATGAGTATCCGAAACTTCTCTTTCTTGACAGATTTCTTTAGTCTGCTGAGGTCCAATATAGGTCTCCAGTCCCCTGTCTTTTTTGGAAGTAAAAAGAATCTTGAGTAAGTTCCGGATCTTGTCTGGTTTGCTGGGACTGGTTGGATGACTCTTTTTCTTAGCAACGTTTGGACCTCTACTGTTGCTTGTTCCTTGTAAATAGGTGGAACTTCCGGGATTTTTCTTGTCTGTAGAGGGGGTGTGGCAAATGGAATGAAGTATCCTCTGGAAATGATACTTTGTACCCAGTTGTCATTTTTTATTTTGAGGCAGGCGTCTGGGTACAAAGATAAGCGACCCCAGACTGCCTCCAGAGCAGGACAGTCGGGTCTCCTTTTAGGAGTGCTGGTACTGCTTCCCAAATAAGTGATCTCTGTCTCCCTGGTTTTGTGGACCCCTCTGCGGCAAGGGTGGTGTCTTCCATTATTGCCCCCTCCTCTGCCCCTGGAGGGAGGTTCACCACGTGTGTCCTGAAAGGCTCATTGGGCTTTTCGGAACCACGTTTTCCATCCCCTTTGACCCTTGGGGTAAGGTATGGTAGGGGTGGAAAAACAGACTCCGACAGCAGACAGAGTCTTCCCCTCCTGCTCACACCTGGTCAAAGTTTCCTTAACTTTAGGCCCGAAAAGGAATGAGCCATCAAAAGGGGTATTCACAAAAGATGACTTGAAGGAACACAAGCACATCCAGCAGTATCTCCTAACAGCAAATCCTGTACCCACAGCCCTGCTCATTCCATCAGTGGCATATGAAATGAGGTTCATGGGTGAGAGTTAACAATGGAGTTGAGGGTAGCAAGCAGGGAGGCAACTTTGTCTGTAGCTCTTGCAGCTACTGTACCCTGAAGAGTATCTCCCAGCTCTTTAAGGAGATCTCTGTAAAAATCTTTGATCGTTTGCATAGATTTAGCTTTGTCCTCCATTTTCTTTAACACCTCTTCTGCCTTAATACTGTTTAGCTCCAGCCTCCCAACCTTAGCTTTGGGAATCTACCCAAATGTAATGACTGCAACAGTGAAACACGAAGAACATAGTACAGTTGTGTACACTTACCATAAATGTAGATGTTCGAGTGTATTCACTGTTGTAGTCCAGGTTACCCACCCACCATCCACCTCTTTCTACTGATGAAACCTATCTTTCCTTCTCTGATTTATACAACCTATGTGGTGTATTTGCTTGTAGATGAAGGTAAATTTTATATTGGTGCATGTAATTATACATATCTAATTTTTGTCAACCCTTTTGGGGGGCACCTGACATCTGGGGCAAGAAAAACTAAAGAAAATGGCATTGGCTGCTTCTTTTATACCCCTGACGACCTGACGTCAGGGAAGGGGCGACAGCAGCCGACGCAGGACCCAAGACTTTGGAATTCAGGCCGGCTGAGGGCAACCTGCCAGCAGGATTACCCAAATGTAATGACTGCAACAGTGAAACACGAAGAACATCAGACTCATCTTCAGTAGGGTTTGTGGACTGCCAGTCACCCCTCTGCCTAAGGATTTCAAGTATCTCTGCAAATGAGATATCCTCAGAGGGGGACTGTGAGGACCCTTCTAATTCATCCAAGTCAGTATCAAATGTTAGGGACTCCTGAGGGGAGTCTAGATGTTTCTTCTTACAAAGTCTCTTCCTGGGAACCTCATCAGTGGGAGCTTCTGGTGAGGTCTCAGAAGAGCATGGGCCACCCAATGGGGCTTCCTGAGGCTCCGGGTCTCTGCACTTTGTCAGGATCTGTGAAGCAGAAGCAGACACAGATGCTTTAGGGGGATGAAGAAGCCGGACATGAGGTTGAGGATGTCTTAGGAGACGTAACTCTCCTCATGGCTTCAAAGGAACCCTGCTCCAATGCAAAGGGACTGACGGATCCAAGGAAACTGTCAATGCCCACGGCACCGGGACAGTGGGCTCCGAGCTCGAGGTAGGAGCTGAGCTCATCTGAGCCAAAGCCCCGAAAGGCAGAGTTGGAACTGACAAGTCGGTTTGACTATCCTCCCCGGACCTGACTAGAGAGTGTCAGGTCCTAGACTCCTTGATCTGCGCCCAGGACATCAGAGTGAATGGAACCGAAGACCCTGGAGCAGGTGTCAGCTCCGAAGGCTCCACAATCAACAAGTCCAACTCCTCTGGCTCCAAAGGACCAGTATGGCTCAGAGGGGGAAGAGTTGTATCTGGCATAAGGGTCTTCAGCTCTGAAGCCGCTTGGGTCGCAGCCGATAATTTTGCAAAGGCCGGTGCCTGTAAAAGCTTCTGCACCACACGATCCACATCCAAATCAGAAAGGCTAACAGAAGACCGAGATGAATGGATCGATGGTACCGAATGAAGTAAAGGAGATTTTGGAATTTCGGTTACCAGTTCCAAAGCCGGGGACGGCTCTGAAAAGAAAAGACAGTCGGCTCCGAGACCAGTGGAAACAATGTCACAGACTTTTTTGATTTTTTTTTTATTCTTTAGATTCAATAGAAGTCTTGGAAGACTTTGAGGACTTACTAGATCCATCCTGGTAACTCAAAGCCTCCTGGAAGTAAGGTTTCAATAAACCCCTGTCAATTAGTTTCCTCTTTCTCTCTTGGAGAACCCAAAAAGAAAAGGAATGGCATATAGAGCAGGTTTCTTACAAGTGTAATGCACCTACGCAATAAACACAACGGACATGGCTGTAAGTGACAGACATCTTCTGACCACATTTACGACACATTTTAAACCCTGACTTAGGGTGTTTGCCCTTGTCATCAGCCATGACAGAAAATGTGGACACACCCAACAAGTATCAAATATAAGAATAAGCCTTATAATAAAAAACAGGCTAAATATAAGTACACAGGCCCTTCAAACTAAGGCTAACAACAATCAAATATATTACTAAGACTTCTAACAGAAAACAGGCTAACTATAAGCACACAAGCCTTTAGACTAACAAATCACACACACACACACACACACACACACACACACACACACACACACACTATTATCTAAACAGATAATATCAATAAGTGAAAAATTCACTAAATACAAATAACCAATTTATACACTGCTAAAGTTAACTATAAAGCTGTGACAAAAGTCACTAACTAAGCATACAATACTAATTCTAAGTAAAATGTGACAGAAAGTCACTATTTAAACAAATCTTTAGTTAAACTTTAAATAGGCCTAAGAAAAAAACGAGGTCAACTATAAAGCTATGAAAAAGGCACACAAGGGAAAAGGAACCTATAGATAAAGCTGTAAGAGCTTTACTAACTAGCTAGCTAACATTTTATGAAGAAATTATCAACAATATTTTGAAAAAAGGCAATAGTAAAGTTTTTACTGACCCAAGCTAATGAGAACCTCCAATCTGTTGCAGCAGCAAACTAGAGCTGATGTCACTCTAGGTGCATCATGGGATAGGGACTTAGTCTCGAGCTACTTGAAATCCTTGAGCTTTGTTGTAGGCTGACTCAGAGCCGAGGGATCAGTTCCGAACCCAATAGTAAGAATGAATGGCGAGATAGAAAGTACAGTTGTGTACACTTACCATAAATGTAGATGTTCGAGTGTATTCACTGTTGCAGTCATCACATTTGGGTTATCTGCTTGCAGTAGCCCTCAGTCGGCCTGATTATCAAAGTCTTGCGTCCTGCATCAGTTATACCTCCAACAAAAAAGCAAATACACCATAAAGCTTTTAAGCCCAGTACAGGAGAGTAGAGGTATACCCAAAAGAAGTCAGGGGGCTGGAGGGAGGATAAAGTACAGTTGTGTACCTACCATAAATGTAGATGTTCGAGTGTATTCACCGTTGCAGTCATTACACTTGGGTTATCCTGCTGGCAGGCTACCCGCAGTCGGCCTGAATTCCAAAGTCTAGGTCTGGCGTTGGTTGCTGTCGCCTCTTCCCTGACGTCAGTGTGCCAGGGGTATAAAAGATGCAGCCAACATTTTCTTTAGTTTTTCTTGCCCCACATGTCAGGTGCCCCCAAATAGGTAGGCTACAAATTATATCAATAAGTATGCATGCACTAAAATAAACATTTCCTTCATCGACAAGCAAATACACCACATAGGTTGTAAAGGATAGAGAAGTACAGATAAGTCCCAGCCATGAAAAGGGGGATGGTGGGTGGGTAACCTGGACTGCAACAGTGAATACACTCGAACATCTACATTTATGGTAGGTACACAACTGTACTATGTTCATTGTGTTTCACTGTTGCAGTCATTACTCTTGGGTTGAATCCCACAGCTGAGGTTGGGTGGCTGGGTCTAAATAGGATTAGGAGAGGCTATAAGGCCCTGCAGAACTGCAGTGGCAAAGCCTGCTCTGGATTTAGAGTAGAGAGGTAAGTGGTAGTGCTTGGTAAAAGTGTGCACTGAACTCCAGGTTGCAGCCTCTAAAATGTCTTTGGTTGGTACTCCTCTGAGGAAGGCTGCTGAAGTGGCTGCTGCTCTGGCTGAATGTGGCCTAATGCCCTTAGGCACTGATTTTCCATGTTGTGAATAGCAAAAACGAATGCAGTGGCCTATCCATTTTGAAATAGTCTGCTTTGAGATAGCCTTTCCTTGTGATCCTGCAGCATATGCCACTAAGAGTTGCTCAGTCTTTCTGAATGCTTTAGTTCTGTCCAAGTAGAAGCATAGCTGCCTGTGTATGTCCAAAGAATGCAGGAGTCTCTCACCCTTACTCTGTGGGTTTGGATAAAAAGTAGGCAAATGAATGGTTTGGTTAAGGGCCACACTGGACACTACTTTAGGCATAAATGCCGGGTTCATCCTCAAAGAAACCCTGTCTGGATGGAAAATTATAAAAGGTTCCACAGCCATGAGTGCCTGTAAATCTGAGACTCATCTTGCAGAGGTTATTGCTAGGAGCAGAGCTGTTTTCCAAGATAAGAACTTTATTTCAGCTGTATTGGCTGGCTCAAAAGGTGGTAGTGTGAGTTTTTCCAAGACATAATTGAGGTCCCATGCAGGTATTGGTGCTCTCCTTGGGGGTCTTATGTTTTTGGCCCCTCTGAGGTACTGCCTTAGCAATGGATGTGAAAAAATAGGTGGTTCCGTATTGTAATGAGCTGAAATGGCAGAAGCATGGATTTTAATTGATGAAAGGGATAGGCCTTTGTCCAGCATCTCAGTTAGGTATTGTAAAATCTGAGGAATATTTGGTACAAACGTGTCAATTCCTTGTGCCTGGCTCCAAGCACAGAATCTTTTCCATTTTTCTGCATAAGATTTTCTGGTACTGGGCCTTCTGGCCTCCAAAATAACATCCATCACTGCTTTAGAGAGTGGTGTGTTCTGAATGGCTACATTATCTGCCATGCTGCCAGATTTAGGGTTCTGAGATGGCTGTGCAGGATCTGAGTGTTTCTTTGGTTCAGTAAATGAGGAATTAGAGGCAATTTCCAGGCTGGGCCTTGAGACAAGCTCTTTAGGATTGGGTACCAGTGCTGGCGGGGCCAGTCTGGAGCAATCAGAATCATTTTTGGCTTCTCTTGTCTGACCTTTAGGAGTACCTTGGGGAGGAGAGGCAGAGGAGGAAAGGCAAATACTGTTAGGGTTTTCCAGCTGAATGATAGCGCATCCACTTTCCATGCTTGCTTGTGATAAGTCCTTGTGCAGAATCTCTGTAGTTGGCAGTTGTGAGGGGAGGCAAATAAATCTGGACATCCCCATTTCTTTGTTATCATGCTGAAGACTTGTGGATCCAGTTTCCACTCATGGGGATCTGTGAGGTTTCTGCTTAGTTTGTCTGCCAGAGTATTTTTCTTTCCTGGCAGGAATTGTGCTTGCAGGTGTACTTGATAAGTCATTGCTGTGTCCACAAAGTCATGGATTGTCTGCAAAGGGGGTAGGAATGTGTGCCTCCCTGCTTGTTTATGTACCACATGACTGTAGTATTGTCCGTCTTTATCAGTAGTTGTCCTGGATGAAGTAGATCCTTGAAAGCTGTCAGGGCATTTTGAACAGCTAGTATCTCTTTTTGATTGATATGAAGATGCATTTGTCTTGCGGGTCATGTGCCCTGAATACATTTTCCTGCCATGTGGGCCCCCCAGGCATAATCTGATGCATCTGTTGTTACTGACTGCCTGGCTGTGGGTGGGGTGAATGGCTGTCCCTTGTTGTGGTGACAGGCCTGTGCCCACCATCGAAACTCCTGTTATTCCTTGAGGAATGAGGGTAATTAATGTCTCCAGACTGTGACAATGTTGAGTCCAAACACTTTTTAGATACCATTGTAGTTTCCTCATATGCAGTCTGGCATATGGAATTAGCAGAATGCAGGATGCCAAGAAGCCCAAAGCCTGTAAGTTTTTTCTTGCAGATAACTGGGTCTTTGTTGCCAACATTTTGAAGTAAGTAGTCAGTTGCCTTTGTTTGTCTGGTGTGAGATAAGCCATCTGGGCAGTTGTATTTAACCTTGCACCCAGGAATATTATCTCTTGAGAGGGTACTAGTTTTGATTTCTTTTCGTTTACTGTGTACCCTAGGCAAGTTAATAATCTTTTTACAAATGCCAGATGCTTTAGTAGAATGTCCTTGTTCTCTGCTTGAATAAGGCAAGCGTCTAAGTAAGGATATATATGAATTCCTCTTTGTCTGCAAAATGCAATTACTGGTGCCAGGCATTTTCTGAAGACCCTGGGCACAGTAGATAAACCAAAGGTCAGTGCAGAGAATTGGTAGTGCATTGAGCCAGCTATGAGTCTGAGGTATCTTCTGCACGATTGTCTGACTGGGATATGCAGGTATGCCTCTTTTAGGTCCAAGGTTACTAGCCAAGCCTTCTTGTCCAGCATGGGCAGACGCTGCTGCAGAGCCAACATTTTGAATTTTGGACCGTCCAGAAATGTATTTAGAATAGACAGGTCCAGTACTGGTCTCCAGGCTTTGTCCTTTCTGGGCACCAAGAAAAGTCTTGAGTAAAATCCTTGTCCCTGCTCTTGCTGTGGTACTTGCTGAATGGCCCTCATGTCCATGAGGGATGAAACTTGTTTATGTGTCTCTGCCCATTGATTGTGTGGCAGGTCTGGTATACCCTTTGCCCTTAGCAGGGTGTGAAAGTGGAACCTGTAGCCCTAGGACACTATATTCAAGACCCTTTTGTCCTGGGTGATCATGTGCCAATTTTGAGAAAAAAGTGCTAGTTTTCCCCCTAAGGGGGCTGCCAAAAGATAAGTGCTTGGTGCTGGCAGAGGTAAGTCATTGGGACTGTTTTCTGTATGGCTGTGATTTGTCTTCTCTGCTTTTGGAGGTATAAACGTCCCACTGTTTAGGCCTGTATGAGCCCTGGGGCTGGGATCTGCATCTGGGGCGTCTGTATCTGCCTCTTTGTGGCCTGTCTGACGCTGGAAAGGACCAATTCTTTGTAGGCCAGTTCCTGCTAAATCTGGGTGGCTGTACCTGTAAGAAATCCTTTACTATTTGCATAGATTTCGCTTTGTCCTCCATTTTCTTCAACACCTCTTCTGCTTTAACACCAAATAAGGTATCATGCTGTAATGAGCATCTAATAATTTTGCTTTAACATGATCAGGCAAATTCTGTTCCTTTAACCAAGCATGCCTCCTAATGACAGAACCCGTAACTGCAGCCCTGCAATAGGCCTCTAGAGAATCAAAGCCACATTGCAATGTATGCTTTCCCAGTTGTTCAGTTGCATGCAATAAATCCTGCATTTCCTTATTTTCTGCACAATCAGAATTTGACAACATTTTCTGTTTTAGCAGTGACATTAAGTATTGCTGATATTTAAGCATATGAAATTGACAATTTAAAGCCCTCACAGCCAAAGTAGCAGAAGTGTAAACCTTTTTTCCCCATCTGTCTAGCACCCTTGAATCCCTATCAGGGGGGACAGGGTTTTTGCAGTAGAAGCCTTGACCCCTTTGGGACCCTGAGAAATAGTTTCTAGGTCAGCAGTATGGTTTTTATAAAGAAATTTATGTGAATCTGAGACCCTGTAGTATCTGTCTGGTTTAACAGGAGCAGGGGATAAAGAGTCAGGAAAAAGGCCGGACTCTGAAAATACATCATCAACAATGTCTAACACAGGAGGAATAGCCAGAGGCCTGTGCTGAGGTAGTAAAAGAAAATCTTTAAGCCTTTTCTTAGATTCTGAGTAGTCTTGGCTCTCCCAGTGGAAGTGCTCCCTCATGGTATGCAGGGTTTTCCCAAAAGAATAATCCTCAGGCGGAGAGGCTGAAGGGATAGATTCTTCAGCATCATAATCCTCATAAGGAGGAAGGGAGTACTCCTGATCAGAAGAGGAGTCAGAAGAAATGGTAACCTGATCTGAAGATTCATATTCTGTCTCTTGCCTAGGCCTTTTGCCAGGAGGGGGATGGGAACCCCTGATCAAAGTAATTAGGTCTTTGGCCATTTTGAGCATCTGTTTTTTAGGCATTGAAGTCTGTCCAGGAGATTGCTGTACTTGTTTCTTTGTCTTTAGAACTGCTTTAGTCTTTGCTTTGGAAGCTGAAGTAGGCTTTACATATAATTGTGTAGGTCTGAAAACACCCTCAGAAGCCAATGCCTGCTCAGCGGCTCCAGACCCATCTGAGGGAATAGTTTCCAAGTGTCCAATACCTTGAGTATCCAGAGGCCTAGCTGCCTCCACGTGAGAGTCATCAGCGGCCTGTGGCTCTGAGGTAGCGGGCATCAGGGGCTGCTAAAGCGCCTCACTGAGAACCGGCGACTGGGCTAGAAGAGGCTTCGTCGTCGGTTTTGGACCTCGGATGCCTGTCCTTTTCTTTGTCTTTGTGCTTTTTATGAGCTCCGGTCATCGGTTGTTCCGACGGCATTGTATAGTTAAACCTTCGGCCAAAATAATGGAAAGCAAAATTGAACCGACGCTTTATAGTGCGTTGGTTGAATCTAGCACAAAACCGACAACTAGCAACGTTGTGGTCAGGGCCTAGGCAAGGAATGCAATAAGAATGAAAATCCGTATGAGGTATTTGCTTCCCACAAGAAATACAATTGTTAACTTTTACTGACATCGGTCTGGAGCAAGAAAAAGTTTCCCCAATGGGGTACTTAGCTTTATTGAAGACTTCGGATCTGAAATTCAAATTCGAAAATCTCAGGAGTCGGCCGACCGGCACTTGCGAACTGCTTTTGCTTTAGGCACTGCGCAGCAAGAAAGACTGAAGAAAATGGCGTTGGCTGCATCCTTTATACCCCTGGCGCACTGACGTCAGGGAAGAGGCGACAGCAACCGACGCCAGACCTAGACTTTGGAATTCAGGCCGACTGCAGATAGCCTGCCAGCAGGATAACCCAAGTGTAATGACTGCAACAGTGAAACACGATGAGCATCCAGGACTGCAACAGTGAATACACTCGAACATCTACATTTATGGCAAGTGTACACAACTGTACTATGTTCTTCATGTTTCACTGCTGCAGTCTTCACATTTGGGTAGATTCCCAAAGCTAAGGATTGGAGGAGGAATTTGGATGTCATTAGAATCAACTAGAAGGCCCTGCAAGACTGCAGTGGCAAAGCCAGCTCTGGATTTAGACAAAATTTGTAAATGGTAATGCTTGGTGAAAGTATGTACAGAACTCCAGGTAGAAGCTTCTAGGATGTCCCTGGTAGGGACACCTCTGAGAAAGGCTGTAGAGGTAGAAACAGCCCTGGTGGAATGGGGTCTAATCCCCTGTGGGATAGGTTTTCTATGGTGCTTATAGCAGAAATTAATGCAATGGCCTATCCACTTAGAAATGGTTTGCTTTGAAATAGCCTTCCCCTCTGCCCCTGCAGCAAATGCCACCAGCAGTTGCTCAGATTTCCTTTGAGGTTTAGTCCTGTCCAAGTAAAATCTAAGTCATCTGTGCACATCTAAGGAGTGCAGTATCTTTTCCCCTTTGTTCTGTGGATTAGAAAATAAGGTTGGCAAATTAATCGACTGATTAAGAGCCACACTGGATACCACCTTGGGCAAGCAGGAGGGACTGGTCCTGAGGGACACCCTGTCTTCATGAAAGATGATGAAAGGCTCCACTGCCATAAGGGCCTGTAATTCAGATACCCTTCTTGCTGAACTGATTGCTAAAAGGAAGGCTGTTTTCCAAGAAAGGAATTTTAACTCTGCACTTGCAGCTGGCACAAAAGGAGGAAGAGTGAGTTTCTCCAGTACAAAGTTAAGGTCCCAGGCTGGGGTTGGGGCTCTCCTGGCTGGTCTTAAGTTTTTGGTCCCTCTGAGGAACTGCATGAGCAGTGGATGAGAGAAGGGGGGAGGTTCTGTGTTGTAATGAGCTGAAATGGCTGAGGCGTGAAGTTTGATGGAGGAAAAAGAAAGGCCCTTGTGAAGCATCTCAGTTAAGTATTGAAGAATCTGAGGTAAATTAAGCACTGCTATACCCATCCCTTGAGTCTGGTTCCAGGCACAGAATCTTTCCATTTTTCAGCATAAGATTTTATAGTCCTAGGCCTCCTTGCCTCCAAAATGACACCCAACACTTGTTTACTTAGGGATGATAATGGAGAGATTAGGTAATTAGCCAGGCTGCTAGGTTCAGGGTATGAAGCTGAGGGTGCAGAATCTGGGTCTCCTGCTGAGACAGCAGGGTAGGGGTCTGAGGCAGGTGCCATGGAGCCAACAGTGACAAACTGAGCAAGAGGGGGTACCAGTGTTGGTGTGGCCAGTCTGGTGCAATTAGTATCATCTTTGGTTTGTCCAGTTTGATCTTTAGTAGTACTTTGGAGAGGAAAGGCAGAGGAGGAAATGCATAAACTGATAGATTTTTCCAGCTGAAGGACAGAGCATCCACTTTCCAAGCTAGTTTGTGGGGTGTCCTTGTGCAGAATTTGTCCAATTGTTAGTTCTGTGGGGAGGCAAACAGTTCTATATCTGGGCTTCCCCACTTGTTTATCAACATGTTGAAAGTCTGTGGATCCAGTTTCCACTCGTGTGGGTCCATGAGATTTCTGCTTAGTCCGTCTGCCAATGTATTTAGTTTTCCTGGCAGGAATTGAGCCTGTAGATGCACTTGGTAGCTCAAGGCTGTGTTCCACAGAGCCATGGCTAGTCTGCAGATGGGGTAAGAATGGGTACCCCCCTGCTCATTTATGTACCACATAACAGTGGTGTTGTCCGTCTTTACCCTTAATTGTCCTGGAAGAATGTGGTCCTTGAAGACTGTCAGAGCATTCTGTACAGCTAACATTTATTTTTGATTGATATGCAGGTGCATTTGACTTGGGTACCATTTGCCCTGAATGCAATTCCCTGCCAGGTGAGCCCCACATGCATAGTCTGATATGTCTGTTGTTAGGGTTTGGGCGGCAGGGGGTAGAGTCAATGGTAGTCCCTTGTTTTGGTGGCAGGCCTCTGCCCACCAAAGGAACTCAAACTGTAGGCAAGGTATGATAGGAATCATTGCTTCTAGATCCTGATAATGTTGACACCATATGCTTTTTAGATACCATTGTAGTTTCCTCATATGCAGTCTTGCATATGGAATTAGTAGAATGCAGGAGGCTATGAACCCCAAGGCTTGTAGTATGTGCCTTGCAGATAGCAGGGTTTTTGTGGCCATTAGTTTGAAGTAAGTTGTCAAATTAATTTGTTTCTCTGGCGTGAGGAAAGCCGTCTGGGAAGTTGTGTTCAAGCTTGCTCCCAGAAATATAATTTGTTGACAGGGTGCCAGATGTGATTTATTTTCATTTATGGTGTACCCCAGACAAGTTAGCACCTTTTGTACAAATGTCAGATGATTCAAAAGTATGTCCTGGCTTTCTGCCTGAATTAGACAATCGTCCAGGTATGGGTTTATTTGAATATTTCTTTGCCTGCAAAATGCAATGACTGGAGCTAGGCAATTGTGAATACCCTGGGCGCAGTAGATAAGCCAAAGGGCAGTGCAGACAACTGATAGTGCATGTAGCCTGCTTTCAAGCTTAGGTATTTTCTGCAAGATTCCCTGATTGGGATGTGCATGTAGGCTTCCTTTAAATCCAGTGTTGCCAACCAGGCATTTTTGCCTAGCATAGGAAGTAACTGGTGAAGAGTTAGCCTCTTGAATTTTGGAATTAAAAAAAGGTGTTTAAGACAGAAAGGTCCAGGATAGGACACCATGAGTTGTCTTTTCTGGGTACCAGGAAAAGTCTTGAGTAGAATCCTTGTCCCTTTTCCCCTTCTGGTACAGTTTGAATAGCCTTTATGCTTAAGAGAGAGAATATTTGCTTCTGAGCCTCCGGCTACTGATTTGGGGGTAGATCTGGCCAACCATTTGGGGTTGGTAACGTGTGGAAGTGAAATCTGTATCCTTGAGAAACTATATTTAAAACCCATTTGTCCTGCGTAATGAGTTCCCAGTTTTTTTCCTGCAAAGCAATCTTTCCCCCTAAAGGAGCAGTCAGTTGAGAAGTGCTTGGAAGTTTTAAAGTTAAGTCATTGAGAGAGTTTACCATAGGGGGAGTCTTACTACTCCCTGATTTGGAAGTGGGAGCCCCCCACTGCTTAGTCCTGTGCATACTCTGGGACTGAAGCCTGGGTGTTCTGCTGGTTCTGGGTTTGGACTGAGAAGGCCTGGAAGAGGCAGGAAAAGACCAATTCTTAGAGGGCCAATGCCTACTAATTCTTGGAGGCTGTACTTGTAGGAAATCTTTAACTGTTTGCATAGATTTAGCCTTTTCCTTCATCTTTTTAAGAACTTCTTCTGCTTTGTTGCAAAACAGGCGGTCCTGATTTAAGAGAGCATCCAGCAATTTAACTTTAACATGATCTGGCAAAGATTGCTCCTTAAGCCAAGAATGCCTTCTAAGTACAGACCCAGTGACAGCAGCCTTGCAAGATGCCTCTAGTGAATCAAAACCACATTGTAAAGTATGCTTTCCAACCTGTCCATCAGAATGCATTAAATCCTGCAAATTCTTATTTTCAGCACAGTCAGGAAACAACATAATTTTCTGTTTAAGCAATCCAATAATATGCTGCTGATACTTTAACATATGAAAATGGCAACTGAAGGCCCTAATGGCCAAAGTTGCAGAAGTGTATACTTTCTTACCCCATCTATCCAGCGCCCTGGAGTCTCTATCAGAGGAGGTAGGATTTTTGGCAGTAGTAGCCTTAATGCCCTTGGGTCCCTGTGAAATGAACTCAGGATCTGCAGTAGGATTTTTAAAAAGGAACTTGTGAGAGTCAGGAACCCTGTAATATCTATCAGGTTTTCTGGGACCAGGAGGTAAAGAGTCAGGGGCCAAGCTAGACTCCGAAAAGGCATCATCAATAATGTCTAGTACAGGAGGGATAGCTAAAGGCTTGTGTTGTGGCAGGAGTAAGAAATCCCTAAGCCTCTTTTTAGAATCAGATTAATCCTGGCTTTCCCAGCGAAAGTGCTCCCTAAGAGTATGCAGGGTATCACCAAAAGAGAAATCCTCAGGAGTGAAGCAGAGGGAATGGAGTCCTCTGCATCAGAATCCTCATAGGTAGATAATGGTAAATCCTGGTCATCAGAGGAAACAGAAATTTCAGAATCCTGGTCAGAAGTATCATAAGCAAATTCAGTCCTAGGTCTCTTAGAAGGGGAAGGTTGGCTTCTCCTGATTAAAAACCAAAAAACACACTGCGAGAGGAGAAACTGAAGCACCGGACAGCCGATGAATATAAAAACAAAAATTTTTTATTATACAAATAATCCAGGTAAAACGTTTAACGAATCACCACGTTTTTCGTCCTTGGAACAAACAGACTTCATCAGACAAAAAATAATTTAAATATATTATTATATTTATATGCTTTTAAATTAAATCATGATGATAATGAAAGAACGCTCTCCTCCTGAATATGTATTAACATCTCTCTCTCTCATCCAAACCTTTTTACATTGAAAATGGACACTTGTGTATGTAAATAAATATATAAATAGATGTAGATATAGAGTGATACAATTTGTAAACCTATTATCATGACATATGAAATGTTTACGTGTATATTAGTTTATATACACGAGTATGAACACATATATAAAAACTGAAGCAGAACTTTGTTCTAAAAGACATTACTCCCATCTTGTGGTCAAAATAGAAAATTACAATAAATAATACTATGAACTCTCCATAAATATAAATGAATGGATGTGAAGGTGTTCTTATTGAATGAACATATGACAGTAAATACTGTAAATAAATGGATAAATGTATAAATAGCCAATAAAACTCTTCCTAAAAACATATTGAAATATAAAAAACAATAAATACTAATACAAATATTCAAATGTCAATAAAAACATCTTATATTATATTATATTACATATAATTTAATTAAATAATTTGGTAAAATACAAATCTCACATGTTCTGTAAAAAACTAAGAGAACCTTGGCCAACATAATGAAACATTAATAAATACAATACCATGTTGAATGTAGATATATAGCATGTTATAATCTAGCTGCTCTCAACTTGAGAACCGGGGCAAGGGAAATGTTATCATTTAGAACAAAGTTCTGCTTCAGTTTTTATATATGTGTTCATGTATTTACATACACAAGTGTCCATTTTCAATGTTTTTATAAAAAGGTTTGGGAAGAGAATGAGAGATGTTAATACATATTCATGAGGAGACGTTCTTCTTTCATTATCATTGGGTGATTTAAAAGCTTGTCAGCATATAAATATGTGGTATTAATTAAATGTCTTTGTCTGATGAAGTCTGTTTGTTCCAAGGACGAAAAATGTGGTGATTCGTTAAACGTTTTACCTGGATTATTTGCATAATAAAAATTTTTGTTTATATATTCATCGGCTGTCTGGTGCTTCAGTTTCTCCTCTCGCAGTGTGTTTTTTGGTTATTGGTCTATTTTCGTACTGTACCTCACGTCTTGGGTTCCCCTGATTAAAGTAATAAGGTCTTCAGCCATTCTTATCATTTGTTTTTTAGGCATAGAGGCCTGACCATGCAGTCTAGGTGTCGTTTTTCTAGGCATGGTTCAAGTTTTAGGCCTTAAAGAAGAAGATGGCGTTGGTTTAATATGCAAGTCAGTAGGCCTGAATACACCCTCAGAAGCCGGTGCCTGCACAGCAGCTCTGGACCCATCCAAGGTAGAGATATCCGCAGGTTCCACAGTTGAAGCCTCTTGCGGCATACCGGACTCCAAATGGGTCTCAGTAGAGGCCTGCGAATCTGAAGTAGCAGGTATCAGGGGCTGCAAAAGCACCTCACTGAGTACCGGCGAACTGGCAACTGGCTTAGAAGCGCCTTTGGCAGCTTTGGACATAGGTGGCCTGTCTCTGTCTTTATCTTTGCGTTTTTTCGGAATGTCAGTAGTCGGATAGCTTACGAAAGACATATCTGGATAATGAAACCGCGCACCAAAATATTTAGAAGCGTAAATATACCGATGACGAATAGTTCGTTGCTTAAATAAGGCACAACATCAACAGCGAGGTATGTTGTGGTCAGGGCCAAGGCAAGGAATTCAGTACAAATGAAAATCTTTGTGAGGTATTTGCTTTCCACAAGAAATACAATTACTGACTTTTACTGATATCAGTTTAGAGACCAGCGGTGGTGGTGCTGCAGTAGCGTTGTGGCCTCACAGTAAGACGCTGTCTGGTTCAATTCTCAACTAGAGCATCTTCTGCATGGAGACATGAGTGAATGGGTGTACCTTCGTTGAAGGTTGTGCGTCAGGCCTGGCAAGCCAGTACATAAAAATCAACTGCCAATCATTAGCGGACCGGAGTTCCGCTGTGGCGACCCCTAACCGGGAAAAGCCGAAAGACACAAAAAACTGACATCAGTTTAGAGCAAGAAAAAGTTTCCCCAATGGGGTATTTAGCTTTAGTTGAAGACTTCGGTTCTGAAACTCGAAAATGAAAATTTCAAGAGTCGGCCGACCGGCACTTGCGAACTGCTTCTGCTTCGGACACCACACAGCAAGAAAGACTGATGTAATGGTGTCAGCTGCATGCTTTATACCCCTGACTACCTGACGTCACAGAAGATGAGACAGCAACCAAAGCAGGACCCAAGACTTTGATAATCAGGTCAACTGAGGGCTACTGCAAGCAGATAACCTAAATGTGATGACTGCAACAGTGAAACACGAAGAACATAAACTTCACATCATATGTTTTTATTGTGCCCTATCATATATGGCAGAAGTTTTATGTGCAAGTTTTGGAGTGAGAATTGAAAAGCCAAGATATCTCACTGTATGACATTTGCAAAATAACACAACCTTTTAGACAAGAGTGTATTTTCAACAAAAATCTTCAAAAATGATACCTTCTGTCCAGGATATCCATTATATCCAGGGCTCCCCTGCTGTCCTTTCAGACCCTACAAGGAAAAACATTACATTACAATGTCACACAAGTGTTCCTATAAAGTTTAGCACAATGTAATTGTTTTCTCTAACTACCTTGTTTACTAGTCCTCTTAATACCATCTGTTACAAACATGTTAAACAAAACAAAAGCTCTGCATTGCTTTCTAGTTCAGCTCATCCTAGACAGAGAAACATAGAAGAGATTTATAAATAATATTAAACAAAACTGTCCTAGGTTTTCCCTAGCCCCAATGTAAACAAATAATTGGAAACCACATAGACACCAGCACACGCACACGCACACACACACACACACACACACACACACACACACACACACACACACACACAAAAGACTGGCCCTATCTTGGTAAAATCAGCAAAATCAGAGATCTTTATTAGACACTTTTAATGCTGAAAATGATTATAGTAATCTAAAAAAGTCATGAGACAGATCAATTATTGCATGGCAAGCAGAAAGAACATATGAGGTGGTAAGAAATAAAGAAAAGAAAGGAATACAAATGGAGTACGACCACATATAGACTATGTCAGCTAACAAATACAGAAATGGAAATTATTTATAAAAAACACTGTAAGAAAGCGGGAAGGAAAAAAATGTATGAGAGCAGGTAAGGTGAGAAGGACATGTGGGACATAGAGCTTTAAATGGAAGCAAGTAGAAGGTCAAATTTATACATCAAGACAAAACTCAAAAGTACAACACAGTAATGTGCCATCTTGTAGAACAGGTTTGGCATAAATAAATAACTGCCAAAAGTGTAGACTGAAACTAAATGCCAAAGCATGCATTATTGTAAACTTTGTAAAGTCAGTTAACCCAGGGAACTACCAAATTGACAATATGCCCCAAGAGTTAACCCAGTTGGTTGGATTTGGAAACTTATGTGGACAGTGACCTAACTTTCAACCAGTATGTGTCCATTATCATAAGCAAGTCATTTTATTTTGTACAGCTTATAAACAAAGGGATTGTGTCTTCATCTAAGTATGTCATTGCTCCCATTTACTCTGTCCTCATTATACCAGTCATTGAGTATAATGCTTTCTTTAGCGTGTCTTTCTCCACACACATGCAACTACTGGAATGCCCACAGAGACACCTTACTAAAGGAATACAAGGCCTAGACAATCAAAGCCCTTTCACTATACTCGGTATCCTACAGACTGTTAAGTGGTGACCTGTGTCTAGCATACTAGCATACAAGGCATTCCCTGACCCAATACTGATGGATTTACTGCACATCAGCCAGTCAAACAGCATCAGAAATACCTGGTATAGGGATTTAAACCAATTCTACATCATCAACAGAATGGTTTGGAGGGACAGGCATATCTCACATGGGTTACCACTCCTGTAGAACAGAGTCCTCATCCATGTAAAACAAAACTCATCCTAGTCCATATCAAAGAACAACTTGAATCCATGGATGGGAAACAGAAAAATTATCTCAGGAATGCTACATGTACTACTAATGGCAGTTGTTCTCAAATGTTTTACCCATGCACAGGTACTCCCAAATTATCTATTGTAAGATCCCACTTATTCTCTTTAGGGGTAATATATAATTATCGACCACGAGATGGGTACGACCAATCTAACACCAAATGGGATAGATTCATTTGAACACCTAATTGGCTATGCTTAAATGGCCTACAACAGCAGGTAGCCTAGATCTTATCTATGAACTTAAAACATACGTCAAAGTAATTAGATCACCACTTCTGCATACAGTAATGTAGCTAAATGACCCAAAATATTCAGTGTAGGTACACATTACCAAATCATTGTGAGTCTGTGTGTGTGTGTGTGTGTGTGTGTGTGTGTGTGTGTGTGTGTGTGTGTGTGTGTGTGTGTGTGTGTGTGTGTGAGTTGCCAGTTGCTGATGACCAACTTTACACCATAGCCGAACACCGTGCCCCTGAACTGCAGTTCTGAGTTTAACAAATGTAACTATAGGAGCCATCTTTCAAGTCAACATTCAAAATACCACATATCTTACAATGCTGTTTAGATGATAATCACTAAAAAGAATGTAGGGATGACACTTCAAATGTTAAGTGAAAGGAAAGAAAAGACCACAGAACATATATTAGTCATCCCATTTAATCTTTCCCACTTTCTGTATTTGTTTATAACCTATATAAACCAAAAAACCCAAAAAAAAAAATACTTGTTTTCCCACCTTTCTAAGCTAGTATAGTCCAGTTATCAGGTTAGTGCTGAATTCAGGGCTGTGTTACAAGTTTCTGTGTTTGCCCATACCTTACTTGGATAGAAGGAAGTTTCTCTGTTCACTGTGAGAGAGGGAGCTTTGAGTAGCCTATCTGTCCCTGGAGGAGTGTTTTCAGCCTAGAAATTAGTAGTTTATTGGCCATTTTGGGCTAATTTCTATCTCTTTCATTTCCCTGCTATAAAACCAGAATCTGCAAGGTTTTTGTGCTAGTATACAGCTCAGCAAGCTTCTGCCTGGTGCCCTGCAGAGTTCTACAGCAGCAGAGAGACAAGAGAGAGACTTTGGAGTGATTAAGTACCATTTTTCTGCATTTTCTTGCTGCCTTTAGCTAATTCCACTTAAAACGCTGATTTTCTAGAGTTTCTGTGATTTAAAAAGCTTGTTTCAGCTACATATTGTACTTATTTTACTGCCTGCACTTTAACAAAGTTGTTTTTGTGTTTAAATTACTTGTTTAACTGATGTTGGCTACACACACAAGTGTGATAACCATTTCTGTGCATTTAAAGTGTTTTTTCTTATTGTATCTGCTTTATTTTCTGAAACAAAACAAAAAAAAAATACTTGTTTTCCCGCCTTTCTAAGCTAGTATAGTCCATTTTTCAGGTTCGTGCTAAATTCAGGGCTGTGTTACAAGTTTCTGTGTTTGTCCATACCTTACTTGAATTGAAGGAAGTTTCTCTGTTCACTGTGAGAGAGGGAGCTTTGAGCAGCCTATCTGTCCCTGGAGGAGTGTTTTCAGCCCAGAAATTAGTAGTTTATTGGCCATTTTGGGCTAATTTCTATCTCTTTCATTTCCCTGCTATAAAACCAGCATTTGCTAGGTTTTGTGTGCCGGGCAGCACCGGTTAGCTAGGGTATAACTATTCCCAGCTCCACAAAGCGTACTTTTCAATTTTTCCCTTGGAACTAGACAAACTTTCAACTTAAGCACTCAAACCATTCACTTCTCATCCCGGCACTTGCTCAAAACTCATAGCAAGCACAAATAAACCTTAGCACTAGACCCTCCTATGCTGTAGAGAAGGACAAGGCTCTCTATTCAACCTTACCAGCCAATCAGTAAAACAGTTCACTGTACCTATCCAGGCATGTCCAAAGGGCAGTTTCAGGTGTACTCTCCAGTCCAACTGGTGAATCTGGGCATTTTGAAGCAATGTTACAATTACCTCATGTGCACAGACAACCCTCTCCTCCTTCCACCAAACACTAATACATGCGAGAGATGCAATTATACAGCCAAACTGGAGGCTAAGCTCTCTCAACACAAGACTGGACCAGGCAGTCAAGAGGAGAAGGGGAATTACTTGCATTTCACCACCAGTCTCACATAGACCTATGAAAACAGCACCGGCAAAAAACACACATAAATACATGAAAACATACTCAAAGGCTCTAAATAAAAATCTGCAAAAGCAACAGAGACGTCCAAAGCAGACATCCAGGCAACTTCCACCCCCCAATACAAACCATGAAACACATACTTCACAATACCAATGTGCCACACAATCACAGCCCTTAAGGCAAAATAACATACCCAACACACTAGTAATAGGTGACTCTATAGTCAGGCAGACTGACGTCCCACTCACTAGGCTGAACAATGAGAAGGTTACTGTTAGCTGCCTGCCGGGTGCTAGGATCCACCACATAACACAAGCACTCAGGTCACTCCAGAAAAAGTACAAATATGACTCTATCATTGTCCATGTTGGTGTGAATGACCTGAGCCGTACCTCCCTGGATTACATGAAAAGATACAAGGAGGAGCTCTCTGATCATGTAGCCCAGGCTGGTATGACCCTGACCCTGAGTAGTATCCTGCCCTCACCAAGAATGATACCACAGTATAGAGAAAAAATGATCACTTTCAACAATTGGCTAAGCTTCTGGTATCATTCAAACGGGATCCAATGTCTGTCAGCCTGGGATGACATGCTCGACAAGCCACGCTGCTTCACCAGAGATGGCTTGCACTTGTCACTCTTAGTCTTTTGAATACTGGCCAAGGCTCTTGCCACCCCCATAGTGTCTTTTTTAGGCAAGGCTCAAAAGACAAACCCACCACCGTAAATAGTACAAGTAACAAAAAATTGAGGGTAATGCTACTCAATGCCGGAAGTCTAAACCTCAAAATGCATGCACTTGAGGCACTCCTCAGTATGGAGAAAATCGATATATGTGCAGTAACAGAAACCTGGTTTAAGGCTTCAGAGAGCACCCTAGCATTACTAGGCTACAACTCATACCATACATTTCAGCCACAAAACCTTGACCAAAATACAAAAGATGGAGGAGTGTCCATATTCATCAAGGATACCCACACCTCCAGGTTAGTGGCACAGCATGATGCTTCAGAGATCATCCACGTTCAACTAACAACAGGCAAAACTGCTATTCAAATTATAGCTTGCTACAGATCACCCACCATGTCCCAGGACCCCCACTCCACATTCCTGGAAACACTGGGAAACATAAAGGTCCTACCAAACACCCTGATATTGGGTGATTTCAATTACCCAAACATTAACTGAGAAAACTACTCAAGTACAGGCTCCCTTGCCAACATTTCCTAGAATTTATAAACTCAAACACCCTGGATCAACTGGTCAACACAACCACCAGAGGTGACAACATATTGGACCTGGTCATCACCAACATGGGCGACTGGTGTTCCACACCAGAGGTCAACCCCTCATTGGTTAGATCTGACCATAAACTAATCACTCTGGATATCCATATTCCGCCACCACCCCCGATCAATGAAACCACAGTGAAAAACTTTTCAAAAGCAAACTTCAAATTACTTAAGTCAGAGGTGGGAAGTTTCAAAGCACCCATGCTAAAGGATAATGTTGTCCAAGCTGCAAAATCCCTTACTAATGCACTCTACGGGCACCTACAAGAATGCATGGATCATGCTATCCCAAACAAAACCAAAACTCACTCCTCCAAGAAAAGGAAACCAGTCTGGTGGACCCCTGCCATAAACAAGCTATACAATAGAAGGAGGAAACTAGTACAGAAAAGAGTAAAATCCCAAGAAGGCAAGACATCCCTGATCAGTATCAGCAAGAAACTACGTTCCCTCATAAAATAATCCAAGGTTAGCTTCGAAAGAAAAATTGCCATGGACTCCAAAGATAACCACAAGGCATTCTTTAGCTATGTCAAGAATCTAAGTGGCAATTCTCAGATCTGCTCAGAGTTAGTGCAGAATGGCACAGTATACACTGAACCGACCGATATAGCCAACATCTTGGCAGACAGGTTCAGTGCAAACCTCACCCCCCTCTCATCCCCAAAAGGGCCCATAACTATACCAGAAGAATGTAGTGCCCCTGAAATCACAGACACTCAGGTTAAAACAGCCCTCTCCAAAGCCAAAAACACAGCATCAATGGGACCGGATTGTGTTCCAGGCTGCGATCTACATGAGCTCAAAGATAAACTAACCCCTCGCCTAAACACACTGTTTAAACTCAGCCTCTCCACAGGCTACGTGACCACAGAGTGATGTACAGCAACAGTTATTCCACTCCACAAAGGTGAAGTCACAACGCACCCTGGGAACTATCGCCCTATCAGCCTGACTAGCTTGGTCTGCAAAGCTATGGAGTGGATCATCATGGATCTCACTAACAGAGACATAGGAAACCTCCAAACACTGGACCCTACCCAGTTCAGCTTTGTAAAGGGCAGATCATGCCTCCTAAACCTGATGGACTTCTTTGAGACAGTTACCAAGGCTATAGACAAGGGAAAAGTGGTCCACACAGCCTACCTACACCTCGCAAAGGCTTTCAACACCATTCCCCACTCAGGTATTATAGACAAGCTAACCATCCTGAACATAAACCCCTATGTCATGAGATGGATTGCCATCTGGCTCACGGACAGAACCCACATGGTAAGAGTTGTGGGAGCTAGGTCTGACTCTAAACCGGTTACAAGAGGCATTCCCCAGGGCTCAGTCCTAGGACTCCTCCTGTTTGGCATATACTTCTCAGAGGTACAGGCAAGCACAGGAGGACTATGGCTGATCAAGTTCGCAGACTACTGCAAACTAGGGGCTATAACTGACTCTCCAGCTGACACAAACATCCTCCAAAAGGGGCTCACTGAGACAGATACCTGGTGTCAAAACCACGACCTCATGCTAAATGCCAAAAAGTGCATAGTCATCCCCTTTGGAAAAACCAAAGTACCCACAAACTACCACATAGGTGGTAGCCCCCTAAATAAGGAAGACGTAATAAGGGATCTGGGGACCGAAGTAGATAGTAACCTCTCCTTTGATAATCACATTGCCAAGGTGGTTACAAAATTCTTCTATGTGGCCCGCTTAATCACAAAAGGCTTGCATCCAGATCAAAAGATGTCATTGGGCCCCTCTATGCATCACTTATCAGACCCATCATAGAGTACAATGTCCCATTTGGGATGTACCTTACATGACACCTGCAACAGCTGGAAAGACCACAGAAGTACCTCACCAAGAGGATCACTATCCTCAAGCAGATGCCTTATGCAGCTCGACTGAAGAAACTCCAGCTGTACTCGGTTGCATACCGCCTACTCAGAGGTGATCTCTGCCTGACGTACAAGGCCATGTCCAACCCAGAATTGATGGACATGCTCCACCTAAAGAAAACCATATCCCCTCAAGCCACACACTCCAGGGATCTAAACCTCACCACAACAGTAAATAAGACATGCTGGTGGGATAGATTCCTGTCCCAGAGACTTCCCATACTCTGGAACAAGACTCCAATGTACATTAGGCAGAGCTCCTCGCTAACCTCTTCAAGAGAAACCTTGATGAGTGGATGGGAAATAGAAAGTTTCGCCCAGGAATCACTTCAATGGCTCTGCTGGACACAGGTACAGGGAACTAATCGAAGGGGGCAGCAAAAGCCAACACATTCCAGATAGGCTTATAAATGCCTTCAGGCAGATAGCCTAGTACCTACCTATGAACCTATGAACCTATATGTGCAAGGTCGGCAACATGTGAAACAGATGTCAGCTGTGGCTGCTGTATATGATTTAGCTGGCAACTCATCTAGCAATTAATGCAGCTTGGTTACTATCTCCCAATGTAATCTTACATACATAAAAAGTATTTTACAGCCATGAGTGAAAATGTGGAGAATGTGCATATACATGCTTCCTCAGTCTATCCACAACCCTTGATTCTTCATACAGGTGCTGGGCATCAGGACTCTCTGCAGTCAAAGCCTTTTAAAGAGTTGTCACAGCCTCAAGAGAATCATGTTTAGGAGTCTTTGTCCAGCACATGCAGTCCTTGGATGGACAGCAGATCTTATCAAATCTCCTGGGAGAATCATTGTACCATTTAAATATTCCCATTCAGTTGTTGTCACCAGTATGACTATGTTATCAATAAATGGGACAACCTAGGAATGAGTCTTTTATGTAGTGTTTTTTGGGATTGTGGATCACCCTCTCTCTGCCTCATCATTTCAAGAATTTCACAAAACTCAGTCACTGTGGGAAAGGAAGAACAAGCTATGAGACCTTAAAGTATAATCTGCATGTTTATTCTTGCATGTACATTTTCTATCAGTCCTCAAAGGTGATGGACACAAATATGGTGAAGAAAATGGTATTGGTTCATTTGCAATAGGAAAATGCTAAGCAAGGGCTCTGGGGTCTCTGTCCTGCTGTACCATAAGGTGCAAGGCTAGAAGCCAATGCAAAGAAATATTAGTGGTTGAGGCCAACATCAAAAGGGAGCGAGCATCTGTAAAACTGCTTGCTCTATTGGTGTTGATACCAATACAGACGCTATGTTTGAGGATGAGAGCATTGGTCTCAGCTGTTGAAGGCTGAAGTCAAATGAGGTTGCCATCAGCACCATAAAGTTCAGTATCGAGGCCAACTTCCAATATTACAATCAACAACCCTATTGATCCTAGGTCTGATGTAGACAGTCTTGTCTCCAAAGACCTAAAGACAGACTGTCAAAGAAGGCACCAATGCCAGAAAGAGCAGCACCAAGTTTGCTGCTGAAGTCAGACCTCTGGCCGTGAGATCAACAAACCCTCTGACAGCAGTAACATCAATGATGAAGCTACCAACACTGATAATAGAGTAATAAAACACAACGTTTACTATGGAAAAATAATTTTAAGTTACTTTTAACAACTTTTTTCTCAAAAGTAAAAAGTAACACTCCTGTTAAAAGTTGCTAAACGTAATATGACAGTGTATAAAAACACTTTTTCCAAGCTAAAAATTAATAATTTTACAGAAAAAATCACTTCCTGTCATAAAATTAGAACATGGAATATCAGTCCAGTAATGAAAAAGCATTAGCCAACCGATATCCTCCAATGTGTTAGTTTCTACATACTGTCCTGCCCCTCATGATAATGTGCAGCTTACCTTAAAAAAGCCCTTCCCATAACACTACCACTAAACAAGAAATATCAGACACACACGTGTGCACATCACACATACACACACACACACACACACACACACACACACACACACACACACATACACACACACACACAAAATCTCTCTGTTTACCTAACCATAAACCACTCATACTGGCACATGCACTAAATCTATCCCCTCACAAGCCCTTACCCTAACACTAAAACAAGTACACATACACTTGTATATAAACTCACAACTCCACCAATTACCTTTGTTGACCAAATGGAAATTACTCAAAACAGCATTCGTCAGATGACCCTTCACTCAAAACATACAGTAGTTCATTTGCTTCGCACAAACGAGTATCAAACAAGTGAACTGCAAGCATATCGATATATACTGCAAATATATATCTATATATATGTGAACACACAAACACACACAAATATACATGTGAATGTATGTTTAATTTTATAATTATATATATATATATATATATATATATATATATATATATATATATATATATAGGTTTACCAGGAAATTACAGAATGAAGCTTCAGCGAAAAAGTAATATCAAACGTCAGTTGGCTGCTTCCCATATTGCTGACCTTCAATACTATGAGTGTTCTTTGCTGCAAATGCCACTGTGCATTTTCACATATGTGGTCAACATTATGGCTAAAGATCGCAGTACAGTGCAGATCGGGAAATTACCCATTTCCTCACTGTAGTGCGATCTCGGAGTTGGAATATATAATTTGCAGGTGGTGGGGAACCTAGGGGGGCTTACCCCCCTGCAAAAATTTTAAGTCATGTGATTTGCAGTAATTAACTGAAAAAAAAATGTCGAATGTGCGAATGTGATAGTGTCTTTGATATTTTCAACTAAATAATATGCACAACTTCGGTATTTTGAGTCGACAACATGAACAGATTTTGTTGCGTCATTCATGCATTTGATGGTAAACTATACATATACATACATATATATATATATATATATATATATATATATATATATATATGGTTCCCCTTCAGAAAACTCAAAATCCTGAAACTCAAAATACTGAAAACACACAGAATACAAATAATGATAATATGCCAGTATAAGAACACACAGGAACACATACAAAACAAAGCATAGCAGTTGTCCCCCACACCCCCTGCTACTTAAATACAGCAACTCCGAGACTGCACTTAGTGGAAAGTAATATGGTTTATGTTTAAAGTCAGTATATGTATGCTGTGTGTTTTCAGTATTTTGAGTTTAAGGATTTTGAATTTTCAGGATTTTGAAGATTCAGGCTATTGGTCTTCAGTCTTACGAATTTCAGGATTGTGATATTTCAGCCTTCTGAAGGGGAACTATATATATATATATATATATATATATATATATATATATATATATATATGGTTTTGTGACATTTGCCTGTATGCAGTTTTTCTGAACTACAAATGGTCACCAAAACTGACTGAAAGTGTATTTGACTGAAAACTGTATAAGTCTGTAGGCAGTCTTTATGGTGTTATTTTTGATCATGGGAGTTGTTAAGGAAATAATTCTAGAAGATTTTGAGAGGAATGTCAATACCCAGCATTATATGGTACTCCAGGATCTGAGATGTTTGTGTTTGTGCACAGCACAGACCCACTGTATGTGGTGTTTTTTTCATTCATCATGGGTGTGTGATAGTGAAAATAGTGTATATAAGTAAAGAGGGAGTGGTGGATGCAAGGAGGCTTTTTATGGTGTATGTGTTGTGTAGAATGTTTTGAGTGAAATGCTTTTCTTTCATCTATACTTTCAGTAATTTGTGGTTACTGATTTTTATTTTAGTCAAATGTTCTTTCAATTAAATGATACAGAATCATATCTATCATGTGCTTGTGAGTGTGTGAGCATATACATACATGAGTATATATATATATATATATATATATATATATATATATATATATATATATATGTAAAAATATGGGTCTACCTGATAACACTAACATGCCAAAACACAGACAACGAAATAACTGACACGACAAAACCTGAAAAAAAAAGAAAGTTCAAAAACATGAAACTTCACATGCCCGACAAACCACAATCCCGACAATCAACAAAACAAATACGTTTCCCAAAAAACACACACACAACACAAGCACACCAAAAACCTTACAAACCTACACTAAACCTTACATACACAACTATCTATGCACTAACCTTAACCCAAACCCTAACCCTAAGGTCAGTCACTATCACACACTTACCTTACCCGCACCCTAACTCACTTAATCCTCCCCTAACCCTTAACTCTGTCACTATTGCTCATTTACCTTAAGTGCACCTTAACCCTAACTCACTTAATCCGCCCCTAACCCTCAAGTCCGTCACTACTGCACACTTACCTTACCCACACCCTAACCCTAACTCACTTAACCCGCCCCTAAACCTAAAGTCCGTCACTATCGCACACTTACCTGACCCGCACCCTACCCTAACGTCCGTCACTGTCACACACTTACCTTACCCACACCCTGACCCTAACGTCCGTCCCTATCGCACACTTACATTAACATGTCGATGTTCTCAGCATCGGGATTCTCAACTGTCGGTCTTCTCTGTTGTCGATCTTCTGGTGTTGGTGTTCTCGTTATTGCCGTTTGAAGCTTTCGGTTAAATCAGGTAGACCCATATATATATATATATATATATATATATATATATATATGTATATGTATGTGGGTGTGTGAGTGTGTGTGTGTGTATGTCTGGTGTGAATGACTAAATCGCCCTAATGGTGAATGTAGAACACCAATAAAATAAGTTAGATCATACAAAATAGCAAAAACAAAATGAAAACAATAATATCGAGAGAGGAAAACTATTTCTTCTCCCAATACTAAAACTAAACCCTCCCCCGTAACACTAGCCTCAAACTTGTTTGAATAGTGGCAATGTTACTGGAAGGTTTTAATAATGTTAAGGTGTAGGGCTAGTGTTGGGGGAAGGGGCAACATTTGGGTTAGGGTTAGCACCCATTACTAAAGAGGGCGGGGGGGGCTGATTTCAGAGAAAAAGTAGTATAGGAGCACTTTGAAAGCTATAACATCCTAAGTGCTGCCTCACAAGCAGTTAACAAAAGAGAATTGCATCTTTAATCATATAAAAACCTGTAATACACTACTATGTTGGATATGTGGCAGTCCAAGGTATTTTACAGCATTTAAAGCTGTTTAGGTTTCTCACTGCTGTTTTTCGGTGGCCACACTGTATGCTGTGGTGGGAGATTAGCATTTAACAATGCTGAAAGGTGCTTACTAAAAATTGTATTAGACATCTTTCTTACATCCCTAAGATGCTTAACAAATTGTGTGTTTCATGAATTCATAGGTCAATCTCACTGCTCCATGCAGTACACTAATTTAATATCAGATCATGAGATATTGTTGAAGATGTATGGTTTAACAAGTGAATTGTTTGGGTATTTTAAAGAAGAAGGGGCAAGGTCTGTGCACCAAATTAGATTATTGTCCAGTAATACATAATAAGAAAAATGGGTCATCATGCTGAAAATTAATTGCTATTAAAACTTATGAATGGTTACTGTTTTAGTGTAGATTCCTGTTATATGTTGGACAAATAAAGTTTAAATTGTTTAAAAAATAAATAAAAGATGCTGAAGTCCACCTACATGATCTACAAAAACACTCACCCTGAGTATAAGTAATTTATCTATGTATTTATTTATTTGTATTTGTTAACTGAGTTAGAGCACTGATCCACTCAGACTCACCCCGGTGTACTGTGGGGTTAAATGTTTTGCTCAGAGTCACACACCAGGCAAACAGATACTTCTTCTTTCGGCTTTTTCCCGGCTAGGGGTCGCCACAGCAGATCACCCATCTGCTCATGATTGGCAGTGGAGTTTTACGGTGCCGAGGTGCCAGCCCGGCGCCCAACCTTCCACAGAAGGCACACGCATGCACACACTCACACCTAGGGCCAATTTAGAGTGTCCAATCCACCTACAGCATGTCTTTGGGATGTGGGAGGAAACCAGAGCACCCGGAGGAAATCCATGCAACCACAGGGAGGACATGCAGACTCCGCACAGAAGGCACCCCAGCCAAAAATCGAACCGGAGAACCTCTTGCTGTGAGGCAGCAACGCTAACCGCTGCACCACCGTGGCCGCCCCACCAGTCTAGCTGATACTAATGTAATCAAATCCTGTACTTCATGGAGCAGCTCTTTGACAGCTAATCTTCTGCACTGTCAGACAGTTAACTGCCAAATGATGTTGCCTTTACTGACAATAAATGTAGCAGCATATAAAAAAGACAGAACCAAATTCATTAACTCTTACACTAAGTGTATAGTACACGATCTGTATTCAAGAACGCTCCTGCCACATTTTTGTGCTTTCTAGTCACTCAGAAAGATTACACTAAGTGTACATGAAGTCTACACTTTGTGGTAACCTTTGTGAATCCCCCTTGATATATATTTAAGGCTGCAAGAAAATCAGTACGAAAACTAAAATTAGGAAGAAGGTGTGAGTTATGCTTGTATTCTCTGTTCACTCAGAATGATGTACACTTAGTGTAGGAGTTGATGAACCCCAGGGATAATGGTCAACATACAAAATTACATTGTCTTTAAATACTTGTATGCAGCAGAAGAAAACAGTCTAAACTTTGACCTCTGTGTGTGCCTATCTATCAAAAAAGGACATATTTGGCAGCTCATCTATTTTTAAACATCTTATCATTGTGCAGATGTCATTGCCCTATTTAACAAATCAGTTATCTAATCATTGTTGAATATGTAGCTACATTGTGTAGCTTTCACACAAGCCTCCTAAAAACTTGAAATGGTACAATAATTTCTTACTAGATAAAATTATAGGCTTGGAAAAGCTGAAGTGCTTATACACTGATTAGGAGCTATCTTTCTATTCTGCTTTTATAGGTTAGTTATTAAACTGGTCTGCAGACAAAAATGAATCTGTTTCTCCTTGAAAGTCTGTGCCTGGAACATACTGCTAAGAGGGGAGGGGCTATAACATAGGTCTTGAGTCTGTAATGCTATAAAAAATAGCATACAATAAGTGATATTGTACCAAAGCCTTCCACATTATAGAATAAGCTTACAATCTGAAAAATCAACTGTTAACGCTTTTAAAAAATAATCTTGATATAAACATTAGTATTACTGAAAGTCAGTAAGTTTTAAGCTTGATAAATGAACCTATGAAGCTAGGCAATGGTACACTAAAAAGAGGTACTGAACAATTTCTTATTCGTTAACTGCACTATAGCTATTATGTACAGCACAGTGATACAACAGGTAGCATTGCTGCTGCACAGTGTTTGGCACTCCTGTTTAGTTATCAGCAGGTATGCTTTTTCCGTGTGGCGTGCACATGTAGTTCCATTGTCCCCTTGTATTTCAGTGGCTATTCAACTTTCCTGCAATATTCCAAGGACATGGAGTATAGGTTCATAGGTTGGTACAAGGCTATCTGCCCAAAGGCATTTATAAGCCTGGCCAGAATGTGTTGGCTTTCACCACCCCCTTAGATCAGTTCCCTGAGCCTCTGTCCAGCAGAGCCACTGAAGTGATCCCCGAGGTAAACTTTCTGTTTCCCTTCCACTCGTCAAGGTTTCTTTTGAAGAGTGTTAGTGAGGAGCTCTACCTAATGTAGATTGGGATCTTGTTCCAAAGCATGGGAAGTCCCTGGGACAGGAATCTATTCCTCCAGCACATCCTATTTATTGTTGTGGTGAGGTTTAGATACCTAGAGCGTGTGGCTCAAGGGGATAAGGTTTTCTTTAGGTGGAGCATGTCCATCAATTCTGAGTTGGACATGGCCTTGTATGTTAGGCAGAGATCACCTCTGAGTAGGCGGTATGCAACCGAGAACAACTGGAGTTTCTTCAGTCGAGCTGCATAGGGCATCTGTTTGAGGCCAGTGATCCTCTTGGTGAGGTACTTCTGTGGTCTTTCCAGCTGTTGCAGGTGTCTTGTAAGGTACATCCCAAATGGGGTGTTGTACTCTATGATGGATCTGATGAGTGATGAGTAGAGGGGCACAATGACATCTTTTGATCTGGATGCGAAACCTTTTGTGATCAGGTGGGCCACGTAGAAGGATTTTCTAACCACTTTGGCAATGTGATTATCAAAGGTGAGATTACTATCTACTTGGGTCCCCAGATCCCTTATTACGTCTTTCGTATTTAGGAGACTAACACCTATGTGGTAGTTTGTGGGTACTTTGTTTTTTCCAAAGGGGATGACTATGCACTTTTTGGCATTTAGCTTGAGGCCATGATTTTGACACCAGGTATCCATCTCAGTGAGCCCCTTTTGGAGGATGTCTGTGTCAGCCTGAGAGTCAATTATAGCCCCTAGTTTGCAGTCGTCTGTGAACTTGGTCAGCCATAGTCCTCCTGTGCTTGCCTGTACCTCTGAGAAGTATTTGCCGAACAGGAGGGGTCCTAGGACTGAGCCCTGGGGAATACCACTTGTAACCAGTTTAGAGTCGGACACCATGTGGGTTCTGTCCATGAGGCAGTTGGCAACCCATCTTGTAACGTAGGGGTTTATGTTCAGGCTGGTGAGCTTGTCTATAATACCAGAATGGGGAATGGTGTCGAAGGCCTTAGCGAGGTCTAGGTAGGCTGTGTGTACCACCTTTCCCTCCTCTATAGCCTTGGTAACTGTCTCAAAGAAATCCACCAGGTTTAGGAGGCATGATCTGCCCTTAAAGCCAAACTGAGTAGGGCCCAGAGTTTGGAGGTTCCTAATGTCTCTGTTAAGGAGTTCCATGATGATGTGCTCCATAGCCTTGCAGACCAAGCTAGTGAGGCTTATAGGGCTATAGTTCCGGGGGTCTGTTGTGGCTCCACCTTTGTGGAGTGGAATAACTGTTGCTGTGTGCCACTCTATGGGTATGTAGCCTGTGTAGAGGCTGAGTTTGAACAATGTGTTTAGGTGAGGGGTTAGTTTGTCTTTGAGCTCGTGTAGGACGCAGCCTGGGACACCGTCCGGTCCCATTGATGGTGTGTTTTTGGCTTTGGAGAGGGCTGTTTTAACCTGAGTGTCTGTGATTTCAGGGACTCTACATTCTTCTGGTATGGTTATGAGCCCTTTTGGGGGTGAGAGTGGGGTGAAGTTTGCGCTGAACCTGTCTGCCAGGATGTTGGCGATATTGGTCAGTTCAGTTTATTTTGTGCCATTCTGCACTAACTCTGAGCAGATCTGAGCATTGCCACTCAGATTCTTGACATAACTAAAGAATGCCTTGTGGTACTTTGGAGACCTTGGCAATTTTTCTTTCAAAGCTCACCTTGGATGATTTTATGAGGGATCGTAGTTTCTTGCTGATACTGATCAGGGAAGTCTTCCCTTCTTGGGATTTTATTCTTTTCTGTACTAGTTTCCTCCTTCTATTGTATAGCTTGTTTATGGCAGGGGTCCACCAGACTGGTTTCCTTTTCTTGGAGGAGTGAGTCTTGGTTTTGCTTCGGATGGCACGATCCATGCATTCTTGTAGCTGCCAGTAGAATGCATTAGTAAAGGATTTTGCAGCTTGGACAGTGTTATCCTTCAGCATGGGGGCTTTGAAACGTTCCACCTCGGTCTTAAGTAACGTGAAGTTTGCATTTGAAAAGTTTTTCACTGTGGTTTTCTTGTCCAGGGTCGGGGGCGAAATATGAATATCCAAAGTGATTTGTTTATGGTCAGATCTAACTAGCAAGGGGTTGACCTCTGGTGTGGAACACCATTCGCCCATGTTGGTGATGACCACGTCCAATATGTTGTCACCTCTGGTGGGAATGTTGACTAGTTGAACCAGGGCGTTTGAGTTTATAAATTTTAGGAAAAGTTGGGCAAGGGAGTTAATACTTGATTAGTTCTCCCAGTTAATGTTTGGGTAATTGAAATCACCCAATATTAGGGTGTTTGTAGGACCTTTATGTTTCCCAGTATTTCCAGAAACGTGGAATGGGGGTCCTGGGACATGGTGGGTGATCTGTAGCAAGCTACAATTTGAATTGCAGTTTTGCCCATTGTTAGTTGCACATGGATGATCTCTGAAGCATCGTGCTGTACCACTAACCTGGAGGTGTGGGTATCCTTGATGAATATGGATATGCCCCCGCCTTTTGTATTTCGGTTTGGGTTCTGTGGCCGAAATGTATGGTATGAGTTGTAGCCTGGTAGTGCTGGGGTGCTCTCTGGAGCCTTAAATCAGGTTTCTGTTACTGCACATATATAGATTTTCTCCATACTGAGGAGTGCCTCGAGTGCGTGCATTTTGAGGTTTAGACTTCTGGCACAGAGTAGCATTACTCTCAGTTTTTTGTTCATAGGTTCATAGGTTGGTACTAGGCTATCAGCCCTAGGGCCTATACAAGCCTAGCCATAACAATTCCCTGGCTATTTCTTCCCATATTATTTACTTTCCTGGACCCCTCTCTAGCAGGGCGATTGACGTGATCCCTGGGGTGAATTTCCTTTCTCCCATCCAATTGTCAAGGTTCCTCTTGAAGAGGTCCAAAGAGGCACTCTGCTTGACATGTATGGGCAATCTATTCCAGAGTCTGGGGAGTCTCTGGG